>NW_027069762.1:211492-268486 GCF_002906115.3 Quercus suber | reverse complement strand
AAAAAAAAAAATTTGTTTCTTTGCTCACCATGACCAATTTATATCAATCCTAATTGAGCACATATGAGTTCAAAATAAAGATAGCAGTTTCGATTTTTGTCTGCAATGATTTTTCACTTTCATCAACCAAGACCATTCGTTATATTGAAGAGCTACGTCATTGAAGAGTTTATATATGGTATAGAATACGAGTAATGGCAATTGACAACACAGCCACATGCATCTTATTTCATTCATACATACTTTAATTCATCTTATTCGTTCAAGTCAAAATTTACTTCTCAAAGCAATGAAGGACACCACAATGATGCAATCATTTACAATAAACTTAATCCAAAAGTTCAAACTCTAAATCTAAGTATCATGAATAACCTAAACCTGAAACAATAGATTATCCATGAAAACCGAACAAATTGTGGATAGAATCTAAAGCATTCAAAAGCATCAATCATTGCTTGGTATAATAGATATATAGAATCAAAATGGGTAAAATACTATTTTGGTCCATAAACTTCATCAAAAGTTTGTTTTTCATCCCTGAACTTTAGGGAGTTCATTTTTCGTCCCTAAACTATTGAAAAGTTCGTTTTTCATCCCTAAACTATTGAAAATGTTTTATTTATGTCCTTAAACTTTACTTTTCATCCCTAAATTATTGAAATCAATTCCTTTTTCATCCATATTTTTGTCTCTAAACCATTAAAAAAAAACTATTTACAAAGTTTAGGGATGAAAAAAGAACTTTTTAAAGTTTAGGGACGAAAAACAAATTTTTGTCAAAGTTTAGGAACAAAATAGTATTTTACCCAATCAAAATTCATGGCTATGAATAGCAGATTGCTTTATAGTTCCTATGCTACCATAAATTCCATGATAATTGTTACACCAATTCTTTGAAGATAAAAAATCTCACCAAAGTGTACTTATAGGAACTTGTTTGGACTCGTCAAACTTCATAAGGTCGGAGATGTGAAACACAAATTTTTTTTTTTTTTGAAGAGTGTGAAACACAATTTATACATTATAAATAAATTGAAACTAAATAAAACTCACCAACATTCTACCTTTTCATACTAGAAAACCTATCAGCATCAGCCACTGCAGTTGGCTTTGATGCTCCAACAACCATTATATAGTCCTAGGACATCATTCCAAATTTACAGGTTATAGCAAATGGTTAATAATTTACAAAGGGGCATAACAATCTCATAAAATCATAACAGTACATTTTAAAAATATAAAAAAATAAAAAATAAAAAGCCTACCTATTATGACCCACAGCCTTAATTCTCCCTTTCTGTTTTTTTCTTTATTTTGTTGGTAATACTGCTCTTTGATGAAATCAACAATAAGCAAAATTAGTCAAAGCAAGCAATGAAAAAAAAATTTAAACCATTTGTAGGAAGTTCAAAGCAAGCAAGAAAGAAAATTAAACCTAAAACAATATGCACAAAAGTTGTTGTATATCATAGTAAATGACATATTAGTCAATTAATGGAGTCATAAAAGTTAGTTAAGTTGTCTACAACCAAATTAATTTTTTATTTAAATAAATATGTTTGGGAAATTTCTATTATAACCAAATTAATCATTTGCATAGAAAAATTAATTTTTTACAACCATAGTGTGGGGCCAAAGAATTTGACAATCCCGGCACATTTTACACCAAGCCCAAGGCCCGTGCCGAGGAGGAAGAAATGTTAGAGGACGAATGAAGAAAGTCCAAAGTGACAAGAAACATCGCCGAGGATGATCCTGTCCTCGGCCAATCGAAATCAAAGAAGGGAAGATTGGCACACCATCAAAGGCAACCTCCCAAAGCATCCCAAGAAAAAGGACAAGTACAATGGTTCGGCCATGGGAGCATGATACTGTCACCTCCGCATTAAATGCCCACAACTAACATCCTGGCCGCATTAATGAGGAAATCACCCTTGAACAGTGTTGCCTTGGTTGCTACAACTTACAGGAAGTTTGGGGAGGTGCCTGATGGGACAAATACTCGAGTGGTGACTTGCATGATCAACAAATGGAGGGTCAAGATCAACTGAAAATGGGTATATAATGTAAAAAATCCTCCAGAAAAGGGGTGGGGGGTGAAAAACAAAGAATACGGTAGCCATTTGTATCATCTATGAAACCTTAGTAACCAAGCATGGAAGAAACCATAAGAACAACCAACTCCTCAGACGAGGGCCAAGGACAGAATTTCATACTTTAGTCCACGAGCTAGTTAGATTTATCACAACATGAAGAGGGGAAAAAACTTTGAATGGAAAGATTTCACATCAAATTTAAAAGAGATTTCGTCGAGCATATGTTATGCAACAGCAAAAGAACACCTATAGAATAGATTAATTCAAAGCAACCCAAAAAGACGATTCAAGAATAAACACTTACCATTTCATCTCGTCAAGCAATTAAGTTCCCAACAAATAGGCTCATGAGTACAGGATGAGACCCAAGATAAATAAAATAAAATAAAATTTTAAGTTTAAGTTTAAATTTAAATTAAAAAAAAAAAAAACAAATTTCATCGAATAGTAGAGAGAGAAACCACCCCTTTAGAACCAAACACAATACTGAACATCTGCTAGGTTAATGAATGACTTTAATCACCAACCTTAAAACTATTAAAGGTAGCTTCTGCTTGCTTGCCAATTCAATATCTGTCAACCAAATCAAAACTTACAATTGGAGAATGTATATGTTTTCTAAAAGAATAGAATCAAAAGAAACCTTAAATCAAGTTCAAAGAATAGGTGCCATCCATAGAAGCCAATAATTCATTCTAGGCGAAACTACAATATTGGTCCCTCAAGTTTACCTTGTGTGCGCAATTGGTCCCTCAAGTTTGAAGCGTGCGCAATTGGTCCCTCAAGTTTTCAAAATGATATAAGTCCTTTTACTAATTGCCATTAACGGTGTTACTTATGTGACTAACGAAACAATGACTTGACATTTTGTTTTAATGATGTGGCATATTTTTAATTAAAAAATTACAAACTAAAATTACACATGAAAAACATTATTTACCAAATTAAAAAATTATTTTCTACCAATTGTAAACACCCAGCCACAGCTTAAAAAAATAAAATAAAAACACCTAGCCACGAGACAGAGAAGGGGAGAGAGGGAACAACAAGCCCCAGCCGTCGCAACGCTACCGTACTGCAACGCTATTATGTCACCCTTTCCAAACCTGTAATGCTACCATACACCCAATGATTTAAATCAGCATCCAACTCTCTTAGCTCTTCAAGCACACTCCTGCTGCTTTTATAGGTCTCGCCAACTATACCATTTAGCATACTTATAGGCAAGCTTGAATTGGATCTTAGACGAGCCTTCCCTTTCTTGTACTACTTGAAGCAGAATCGGAAGCAGAAAAAGAAGAAAGAACCTTCTCTTTCATCAAAGCTCAACTGTCTATTCCGTAACAATGAAATCTCTCCCCTTCTCTGTCTCGTGGCTAGCTAGGTGTTTGTTTGTTTTTTAAGCTGTAGCTGGGTGTTTACAATAGGTAGAAAATAGTTTTTTAATTTGGTAAATAATGTTTCTCATGTGTAATTTTAGTTTGTAATTTTTTAATTAAAAATATGCCACATAATTAAAATAAAATGTCAAGTCATTGTTCTGTTAGCTATATAAGTAATACCGTTAATAGCAGTAAGTAAAATGACTTATATTGCTCATTTTGAAAACTTGAGGGACTAATTGCACACGCTTCAAACTTAAGGGACCAATTGCGCACACATGATAAACTTGAGGGACCAATATTGTAGTTTCGCCTTCATTTTAAGTTGGAGAAACATAATCCAAATAAATAAAAAAAATTGTTGGCAACTTTTGTTATATTGTATGAAAAATGCCAATGAAACATCACTTAAGAATTTTATCAAAGTATTTGTGCACATGTAACACTATGAAATTTATCCAAGTTTAAAGTAGAGATTTAAATAGTAGCACAAAAATTATGAATTGATGCATAATTCAAATGTAACAACAAAACTCTAAATAATCACTATCTAACACAGCCAGTTTGCTTCAAAATAAAGGATACCATTTAATCACATATTAAAACAACTTTAAATATAACAACTTGCTAAGCATGGCCTCCAAATTATTTGCAATAAATAAAAATTTAAGTTTAAGTTTAAATTTAAATTTAAAAAAAAAAAAAAACAAAAAAAAAAAACAAATTTCATCGAATAATAGAGAGAGAAACCACCCCTTTAGAACCAAACACAATACTGAACATCTGCTAGGTTAATGAATGACTTTAATCACCAACCATAAAACTATTAAAGGTAGCTTCTGCTTGCTTGCCAATTCAATATCTGTCAACCAAATCAAAACTTACAATTGGAGAATGTATATGTTTTCTAAAAGAATAGAATCAAAAGAAACCTTAAATCAAGTTCAAAGAATAGGTGCCATCCATAGAAGCCAGTAATTCATTTTTGGCGAAACTACAATATTGGTCCCTTAAGTTTACCTTGTGTGCGCAATTGGTCCCTCAAGTTTGAAGCGTGCGCAATTGGTCCCTCAAGTTTTCAAAATGAGCAATATAAGTCCTTTTACTAACTGCCATTAACGGTGTTACTTATGTGACTAACGAAACAATGACTTGACATTTTGTTTTAATGATGTGGCATATTTTTAATTAAAAAATTACAAACTAAAATTACACATGAAAAACATTATTTACCAAATTAAAAAATTATTTTCTACCAATTGTAAACACCCAGCCACGGCTTAAAAAAATAAAATAAAAACACCTAGCCACGAGACAGAGAAGGGGAGAGAGGGAATAACAAGCCCCAACCGTCGCAACGATACCGTACTGCAACGCTATTATGTCACCCTTTCCAAACCTGTAATGCTACCATACACCCAATGATTTAAATCAGCATCCAACTCTCTTAGCTCTTCAAGCACACTCCTGCTGCTTTTATAGGTCTCGCCAACTATACCATTTAGCGTACTTATAGGCAAGCTTGAATTGGATCTTAGACGAGCCTTCCCTTTCTTGTACTACTTGAAGCAGAATCGGAAGCAGAAAAAGAAGAAAGAACCTTCTCTTTCATCAAAGCTCAACTGTCTATTCCGTAACAATGAAATCTCTCCCCTTCTCTGTCTTGTGGCTGGCTAGGTGTTTGTTTGTTTTTTAAGCCGTAGCTGGGTGTTTACAATAGGTAGAAAATGGTTTTTTAATTTGGTAAATAATGTTTCTCATGTGTAATTTTAGTTTGTAATTTTTTAATTAAAAATATGCCACATAATTAAAACAAAATGTCAAGTCATTGTTCTGTTAGCTACATAAGTAATACCGTTAATAACAATAAGTAAAATGACTTATATTGCTCATTTTGAAAACTTGAGGGACTAATTGCACACGCTTCAAACTTAAGGGACCAATTGCGCACACATGATAAACTTGAGGGACCAATATTGTAGTTTCGCCTTCATTTTAAGTTGGAGAAACATAATCCAAATAAATAAATAAAATTGTTGGCAACTTTTGTTATATTGTATGAAAAATGCCAATGAAACATCACTTAAGAATTTTATCAAAGTATTTGTGCACATGTAACACTATGAAATTTATCCAAGTTTAAAGTAGAGATTTAAATAGTAGCACAAAAATTATGAATTGATGCATAATTCAAATGTAACAACAAAACTCTAAATAATCACTATCTAACACAGCCAGTTTGCTTCAAAATAAAGGATACCATTTAATCACATATTAAAACAACTTTAAATATAACAACTTGCTAAGCATGGCCTCCAAATTATTTGCAAATTAAAGATTTATCAACCAACTAATTATCGCCATAGTCTCCTTATATATTCACACATCCATTTATTGATAATAAAATAAAAATAAAAAACTACTTTCTATTCTTCCCATATGTTTCGATTTGTATTTCCAAGAATTGTACTTACTACAAAATAAGTAAAAATTCTTCAAATCTCACATTCAGAAATAAAACATTTCATTCATATAGTAAATTTCAACGAAACCCACCAAACAAAAAAGAAAAAAAAAGTTTTGATCTTTGGAGTTATAAACCTGTTAGGAAGCCTTTAAATCATTGTGCAGGATGACTCAGTCTTCTGGGTTGGAGAAACAAACAGCCTAGGAGGCGATCATCAAGGCCACTCTCACCTTCAACAACACCGTTGTCAATAGCTCCAATTTAAACAGTTCAGATTCAACCATCATGCTTCTTCATCGTTGTTAGATTCAAAGAAAGGTGAGAGATAAGAAGAAGGAAGGGTTGTAGAATGAGAGAAGGTTGCTTTAGCATTTTAGATAGAGGGACAAAGAGAAGAACGTAGAGAGAGATAAAGAAAGAAGTTGAGAGAGAAGGAATATGAAATGTACAAATTTGTAACTTCCTAAAGCTGGAACATTGTGTTTGTTGGTTTTTAAGGGAAAATGCTAGTGAGAATTTGATTAAGAGTTAGAAACTGTAGGTTTTGGCAAAGATGAAGAGAGAAACTGATATAGATAAAGATATAGATATATAGATATAGTGGTGGGAATTATGGTGGACATAGTGGTGGGAATTAATAAATGGGTTTTATAGTGGAGATAGTGGTGGGAATTAAATTAATAAGAAGTAGGCTTTATGGTGGAGATAGAGGTGAGATTTGTAACTTCCTAAAGCCGGAACGTTGTGTTTGTTGGTTTTTAAGGGAAAATGCTGGTGAGAATTAGATTAAGAGTTTGAAATTGTAGGTTTTGGCAAAGATGAAGAGAGAAACTGATGTAGATATAGGTGAGATATATAGTGGTGGGAATTATGGTGGAGATAATGGTGGAGATAGTGGTGGGAATTAATTTAATAAGAAGTGGCCTTTATGGTGAAGATAGAGGTGAGATTTAATTTATTATTTTTAAATTGATAAAATCTATTTTTAAATTGTTGGGAGAATACAAAAAAATATTATGAAAATGATATGACTGCTAACGTGGCTTAATGTGGCTCAACGTGAGCGTAACAACTGAAAGTTCAATATAGGTATGAAACACTCTTGAACGTTTAGACCCCCAGATACAAAAATACCAATTCAAGCTTT
Organism: Quercus suber; assembly: GCF_002906115.3. Classification (NCBI taxonomy): domain Eukaryota; kingdom Viridiplantae; phylum Streptophyta; class Magnoliopsida; order Fagales; family Fagaceae; genus Quercus; species Quercus suber. The sequence goes on along the minus strand of NW_027069762.1, from coordinate 261,394 downwards.
ATATCAAACAATTCATGTGCGGAATATGATAACAAGCTTATAATAGAATTGATAAAACAATCTATGTCATATATAAACACATCCACAACAGTAAATATAAGGCAAAGATAAAGGAAAGAGAGATGCAAACACACGGATAACACACGATGTGTTATCGAAGAGGAAACCGAAGTTCTCGGCGTAAAACCTCTCCGCCGCCCTCCAAGCGGTGATAAAATCCACTAAAGAATATAGTTGGGATACATGAACAGCAGAAGACCCTCCAAGCCTAATCTACCCAAGTACCTAAGCCCTCCAAGCTTCTTGTTCCAACGAGGTTACGCCGAACCTATTTCTTCTTTAGCTTGCCGGATTCTGCTACTTGACCATAGCATCAACCAATGTATATTGGTTCCTTTCCAAACTGCTTCCCTAAGCACCAAATGGACCTTCTCGCAGACGTGGGTGTGGTGAGATAAGGGTTTGGTAAATGACCTCTCAAGGGTATGACAATGGAGAGGAAGAGAGTAGAAGAATTTATAGAGTCTCTTTAGATAAAGATTGGGGATGAGGCAATATTGTTTTTCTCTAGGGTTTTCTCTCACAAAATTCTCTATGGAAGCTCTCTCAATATGATGGGTATAAGGGTGTATATATAGTAGGGTGAGAAGGGAATGTAAAACGTCAGTTTTTGCCAAACAGGGCAAGTTGGCGACTTGATCTCGTGGCTTGACCAAGTTGCGAATTCAAGTCGCGACGTAACGGCCTGGCCAGATTGGAACTTTTGTCCTGTAGCGTGACAGCTGGCTCGACCCTTCAGCTTCCCAGTGTGCCTCTCATGTGCCAGCATTTCGTGGCTTGCCAGTCGCGATCCACCCGCGAGCCCTAGCCGCGAGCCTCTGTTTTTCTTGCACACTCTTGAGCTTTTCTTCACATCTTCTCACACACTACCCTTACAATTTTTCCACCTAAATACAGGGTTGTTAAGTGCTAAATTACAAGCAAATTGGTCATGGAATAAAGCCAATTAAATGGTTGATTAAATTCAACCTTACAACAACATTAAATGCTTCGATTCAGCTTTTAGTAATATATAGATAATAACTTATTGGGGAGGAAAAAAAACTTAGGGATATTAGGGGAAATTAATTATCTCATTCGCTTATATTGTTATATAACTTATATGCACGTCTCTCACTAATGTAGGTTCTACATGTATATATATACCCACCACATATATAATACCATGTCTTTGGCTTTAATGACTGTCAGAGCCATTGCCAAATTGCCTAAACAGGAAGGTCCCTAGCTGCACAGACAAAGACAATGTTGCCTAAATGGTCACTGCATTCTCAGCAAGCCTAAAACTCTAGTGTCAATTTTCAACAAGAAGTTTTCCTGCAAAGCAACATAAAGTTCTTTTTTTTTTTTTTTTTTTTTTTTTTTTTTAGTTTTTAAGGCAAAGACATAAAGACTCGAAACATATGTCTCACATGGCAATGCAAATATTCATGCATTAATGCAAGATGTACAAAAAGAAAAAATGCAAAATTAGTAATTAATTTCTTATTAAATAGAACTATGTACATAATGTACTACAAAAAAGCAGTAATAGAGAGAAGAATTTAAGGAACTGATTTATAGGTATTCCCGTAACATATAGATCTCACTACATATGCATGGAAACTACTTATTGTTCCTATAATAGTGTGCTCTCTCAAACGGGCGTTCATTTGTCATATCTTCATGCTAATAACCAGTAGCCTAAATTGACAAATATATTTTATCACCAATAATACAAAGAAAGCTAGAAAGTCGAAAGGAAATTGTTCATAACTTCCTACTTATTACCCCATCTTCTCAATTAGACCATATGATGGTCATTTTCTTCCTTTTAGTAGCTACAATTTATTCCATCTGTTTTGGCTTCATAACTAGTAGGTACCGTACTACACATATATTGAGTGTAAGCTTATAGCTTGGACAATTCAAAACTATATTATCAATTAACAAAAAAGATCATTAAATAATATCAAGTTACATAGATACATAGAAGGTCAAGACAGGAAAAAGGGGAATTTAGTTTTTGAAGTTCGAAGTTATAACAAATAGGAATTAATGGCTTTTCTGGAGGTAAAAGCTCAAGAAAGGTTCAAATCAAAAACCAATTCACAATGTTTTGACCCTTAGGTAGCATCAATAACTGTTCGTGAACCTTCCTCAGATTCTTCTAAGTCCCTTTGCAATGATGTGAAAAGTTATGACCATTTTGTCCAAGACCACTGCTTTCTTGAGCAAAATCTTTACAGCAGATAGCATCCTCCTCGTCTCCCTCATAATCCATAGACTTGATGCAATTGAGCTGTGACAAGAAACATGGAGGCACTGGATCAGTATTCTATCATCTCCTTTCATAATCTGAGGACAGGCTGNATAGAACACATACAGGATAATAAACAATGTAGTGCTGGTGAAGTTACCTCACTAAATACCATTGTCTTAAGACGGGGAGATTTTTGCAATATCTTCAACAGTGCTACACTGTTGAGATTAACTGATTCCAATACCAAATACTCCAAATTATTGAAGATAGGCATATGAGGTAGGAGTTCTACAACTTCTACTGCATATGTCAAAACCTATGAACAACAATGCATCATAATTAAGAGACTTTCTGTGGCAAGAATATAAGAAGGCAATTGCAATTATAAAAACGTGCAAATATGGATGCTTGATTAATGAATATGAGATAAGCAACAAGAAGATTAAAAACAAAAACTTAAGTAATTTCCAATCATTTACTGATGTAGGTATTTGGCTCAGGTTGTGAGATATTGGATGAGATCAGGAATGATAGGTCATTCATTTAGCATATGGATCCATATAACTGTTAGGGGTGTCCACGGGTTGGGCTGGGTCGGGTTTGTGCCCGACCCGGACTCTACCCAAAACTTTCGAGTGGGTGAAAACGGAGCCCGAAATCGACCCGGAGTGCTAGTCGGATCGGTCGATTCTGGACTCGTCGGGTTTCGAGTTGTACCGTCGGGTTTCGGGTTGTATCGCCGGAGAGCTATTTTTGGCCGGATCCATCGAGATCTGGCCAAATCACATCGAGATCTGGCCAGATCACGACGAGATCTGCGAGGTCTGGCCGAATCTCGTTGGATTTGGACTAGATCTCGACGAGATCTGGCCAGATCTCATCGGATCTTAAGTAATCTTCGTCGGAGAACTCCAAATACCGCCGAAAATCCTTCGAATATTGCCGGATTTTGTAAGTGCTCATCGAAAATCCTTCGAATATCGCCGGAGGTTTTTGGTTTTATGCTCGGGTCAGGTGGCTCGGTTTTTGGGGGAGGAAACCCGCCAACCGACCCGAAGCTATCGGGTTTCGTGGGCGGCAACCCGCAACTGACGTCAGAGTGGTCGATTCGGGTGGTTTCCGGTTCGGGCTCGGGGGGGTTGCTCGGGTTGGTCAATTTGCCGAGTTGGGTGGACAATCCTAATAACTGTAGTTCAAATTGTCAGAAAAGCTGTTTCTGTTCTATAGCTTTACCAGACTAGGAAATACCTATCTTACTCTTTTGTATATATTGTCAAATGTATCAACAGAGAACTGCTAATACTTTAATAGCCTTTTTCCAATAGTTGTCTAAGACATTTATATCAGAGCCATTAGAGTCAATTGCTCACAATTCTTCTTGATGACCAGCTTAACCCTTGTTAATGGCTACCACTACTTCATCTTCCACACCCCAGTATCCCTACCTGTCAACTTTGAACATTGGGAACTATGTACCCCTTAGCCACATTTATTCTTTTCCTTTATAGTATTTTATCTAATGTCATTCTTACTATTACTTAATGAACATGCTTTTCTTTTCTTTTTTAATTCCTTTCACTAATGTTATTTTTGGTCAAACTCTAACTTTTTTTTTTTTTTCCAACTTGGATCAACTTACTCTTTTAGACCAATGCATTAGTCGCTCTCCTCTAAAAACGACCAAACCATTTCAAGCCGCTCTCCCTCATCTTTTCATCAATAAGAGCTACCCTTATCTTCAAGTGGATTTCCTCATTTTAAATCCTATATTTTCATGTATTTTTACCTATTCATCTTAACATTCTCGTTTCACTCCACTTATTTTGTGACTATGTTGCAACTTAACAGCCCAACATTACATTTGCTACCATAGAGAATAATTGGTTGTATAGCAATCTTATAAAAATTTCCTTTTAACTTAATTCTATGATCGTACAATACTCTTGATACACTTCTTCACTTACCCTACTCTTATCCAATGATTCACATCCTCTTCAATCTCCCCGTCTTTATGAATTGTTGATCCAATATATAGTATGAATTGTTGATCCAAGATATAGAAAGTTGTCACTCTTTAGTATCTCTTCACCATCAATTCTTGCTGCTCCTTCGTTTCTATTTCACTTTTACTTTATGTTGCAACTTAACAGCCCAACATTACATTTGCTACCATAGAGAATAATTGGTTGTATAGCAATCTTATAAAAATTTCCTTTTAACTTAATTCTATGATCGTACAATACTCTTGATACACTTCTTCACTTACCCTACTCTTATCCAATGATTCACATCCTCTTCAATCTCCCCGTCTTTATGAATTGTTGATCCAATATATAGTATGAATTGTTGATCCAAGATATAGAAAGTTGTCACTCTTTAGTATCTCTTCACCATCAATTCTTGCTGCTCCTTCGTTTCTATTTCACTTTTACTAAACTTACATTCCATGTACTGTGTTTTAGTGCTACTTAATTAAAAGCCTTCAGATTATAGAGCATCTCGCCAAATTTCTAACTTGGCATTAACTCCATTTCTAGTTTAATCCACTAAAAACTATATCATTTGCAAAAAATATAGATGAAGGGACTTTCCCTTGGATCAATTTAGTTAGTTCATCTATCACTAGTGCATAGAGATAATGCCATGTTAGAAAGGCAAATAAAAACTAAAAATTCTCATCATTCATCTAATTTGCTTGACCATCAATTTTATTGATCTAAAATTCCAACTCAACTCAAAATATACATGTAATAAATTTATAGTTGAGCTTTTTTCAAATTTTGGAAATTCCATTACAAGTATGGATTGCCTTGTAATGTGTTATAAATCAAGTGAATGAAAGATATAGCCATTTGACGTTTGATGTTGTGGATGTAGGTCTTAATGACTGCACCATTATAATCTCTTTTGTTCTTCCTTTCTGAATTTCTCTTTTATGTTCAATAATATTCCAAGTTTTAAATGGCATATTAAACTTTTATATGGGATTTTGGCTTAGATACCAACAAAGGCAGTGGCTTGTAAGCAAAAGTTAAGAAATTTTTTTTTTTTGATTACTATATGATGAAATGTTTGTTCAAGTGTTAAACATAGTGTTTAAACTTAGGTAAGTTTTATTCGCATATAATTAATTGTTCAGGACTCAGGGGTCAAGACTCATTATGTGTAAAATTTCCTCATCCATAAGAATATTCTTCAAACTTGCATCACGAGATTCAAAACTCAACAAACATGAAAGCACAAAATATTATTCTGACATTAGCCTCAACCTTTAATCAGTTACCTTTTCCAATTTAATGTAAATGATACATAATTACGCAAGCAATGCAAAGGAGGAATTAAACACTTGATACAGTTAAAAATAAAAAATAAAAATAAACAAAAGAAAACAATAAACAAGCTTATAAAGAGAGAAGAAAGCCTACCTCAACAGCATAGAATGCAAGTGTTAGTTTTTTTACACTAGAGAACCCTGTAAGAAGCATATACATGTGGTGGGCAATATGTCTTTTTCTCTTATTATACCAACTTGCAAGAACTGATGCCTCTACAAGTGAGGGTGAGTTGTGTACGTGGTATTCATTGTAGAATTCACCAACATAACGAAAGTAATTGAGGCTAACTCCAGAAATCATGACCTGACAACCATTTTCATCATTCTGATCTTCCCTATCTTCAACTATACGAATTGAAAGAAGCTTTGGAGCAGAAATACTCACAACCTTAAGATTCACCCAGTTGCAATTCTGTAATTCCAACTCCTCAAGGACTGGCAGCCCAGAAAAAAGCTTCTCGGTTGAGTGCTCTTTCGTAAATGTAACATAGCTAAAATTTAAGGTCTTGAGATTTGTGAAGCAAATTGTAGGAGGAAGTTTGAGGATACAAGGCATTTCAAGTTCTAACTCTCTCAGTGTCATACAAGTAAACAAGCTATGAGGCAATGAAAATGGTTTTCTGAAATCGTAAAGGCCAATATACAGCTGTTGAACATTACGCCTTACTGCAGCAGAGATCCACGCACTTACATGAGATGCATCACGTAGCACATCACAAGAGAGAGTGAATGTTTTTATATCAGACGAGTCGCGAAGAAGAAGCACTCTTTCCACAAAATTCATGAATTGCTTTCTCTTAGCCAGCTCCAACCCTTTAAAATCAAGATTGGGAATGGAGGTCCAGAGGTATTCCCACCTCTTGCAAAGTACGCTAGTCCTAATAGCATCTTTTGTTCAAGCTATGAGGCAATGAAAATGGTTTTCTGAAATCGTAAAGGCCAATATACAGCTGTTGAACATTACGCCTTACTGCAGCAGAGATCCACGCACTTACATGAGATGCATCACGTAGCACATCACAAGAGAGAGTGAATGTTTTTATATCAGACGAGTCGCGAAGAAGAAGCACTCTTTCCACAAAATTCATGAATTGCTTTCTCTTAGCCAGCTCCAACCCTTTAAAATCAAGATTGGGAATGGAGGTCCAGAGGTATTCCCACCTCTTGCAAAGTACGCTAGTCCTAATAGCATCTTTTGTGGGAAGTAGGGATATGATGTATCGAAGAATCTCCTCCGGTAAATTCTGTAAGCATTTGATGTTCCTGTCAACAGCGTCTCGTTCTTCATTTAGCTTCAGCTTTTTGGGTTGTTGAGTAAGACCACTTTCATCCATAGTTTGAACAATTCCTTTAATACACAAAATGCTTTATCAGATGCAAGACCCAGAAACAGCTGCTATATTAAGAACATAGTGAGATACAAAATAGCTAAAAACATAAGTTTTTTATAAGCTACTTCACAAACATATGGCAGACCCTAACTAATCTGTCCAAAAATTTTGAATTTTGTTTTTATAGCTATAAACATGAGCCATTCCAACAAGTAGAGCTTTTTGGAATCTTGACTAGACTGACCTATCATTATACAAAATCACCACCATTAAATAAATTTTTTTTCCTACTGGGTCTTGTTTACATTTCTAACATTATTACCAAAATCAAGAAAAGAACAGAAACTCCAAAACCATTTATTTTGATTGTCACAATTTTTTTTTTAATCTTTTGGCCAAATTTGGATCAATTGAAAACTTCAATGCACCAAGAACACAAGATAATCACTGAACAAGAACTATAATACTAGTATATCAATATGGCAAAGAAATGGGTAGATAATTACCGTTTGTGCCACTGGCAGGAACCAAAACGACGTCGGTGGAGTGGAGTGGCGTTTCAGTGTTTGATGTGAGAAGAAAAGAAAGCAGAGGGGGTTTTTGGTTTGGAGGGAAACAAGGTAGAGAATTCCCTCCAAATTGACGGTGAAATGGGTTTTAAAACGACAGCGTTTGGGGGAGAAGATGTGATGGACCTGGGCTTGTCATAGTCGGCTGACAATTCAGGCCCACTTGGATTTTTTTTTTTTTTTTTGATAGGAAGCCCACTTGGATTTTATTCACTCAACTCAAGGATGATTTAGCTCTTGTCTTCTTTGTTTTTTTGGCTGAATAATATATGTTTTTTTTTTTTTAATAAGTAAATAGTGAGAGAAGTGGGAGATGAGTTCAAACCACAAATATAAGGTGCTTTAAAGGATGTTATTATTGTTGGGCTATCATATATATGCAGGGGCGTAGCTAGGATTTTTTATATGGGGGGGCCGATTTTTGTCGGCGATGATTATCATCATTGTATGGATAGCCTATATATTTAGGTTGACATGGACATTCTTTGAAATAAGCTCATTGGATTTCATCTTGTTTGTTGATAGGAAATTCACATATTTGTTTACGTGATCCTAGATCACGATCTATCTCTTCGGATTGAATTCTTGAACATTTGGAGGGGTGTTCATCAGGCATTGAAATATCAACATTTATTTCTACAGCTACAGGTGTCCTAAATTTTGAATTGCTAACATTTTTTTCCTTTAAAAATGCATCAATTGTTTTTCGTTTGCTCATAATTCTTTTAGTTTTAAGAATATGACTCAAAAATTAACCTAAAAAGAACTTAAAAAATAAAATTGTGGGGTCCGTGGGCCTGATAGCCTCGGCCCATCATATAGCAGGCCCAAGGCCCATGCCGAGGATCGCAAGCTATTCCTGAAGAGAAGGGGGGGAAGCTTATTCTCCTGGATCCACGCCGAGGATACCTTGTCCTCAGCCTGACAAAGGTGATTTTGGGGAGAGGTTAACCCCAAAGTAAGCTGTCACAATCGCATTGAATGCACTCAACCAACCCCCCTAGCCGCATTAATGGGGAGGTAACCCCTTGGCAGGATAACGTTGGTTAGAGTGAGCCACTTGAGTGCCGATAAGGCCTCTGATGGGACGGACAACCAGAAGAAAAGCAAATAGACGATCAACAGATGGAAGCAGGAGATAGGAAGATGAAAACTATAAAAGAAGAGCTAGTAAAGCCAGAAAGAGGGAGAAAAAGCCTGAAGGCCTCCTCGGCCTATGGCCGAGGAGCATTCCCCTATTTGTAAGGAAACACTTAGCCTTTTTTATAAGAAAAAGTTTGAGCGTGGTGATCGACGGCTAGCACCTAAGCCTGTCAACCCACTCTCTATAAATTTATTGTTTGGGCTTATTGGGCTGAAATCCAACACGCAATTCAAATTGGGTCCCTACAATTGCGCCGTCTGTGGAAGGATTAGGGTGCTGGCCGGCGCACCAGGTAAGTGTTCTAAGTACTTAGTGTTTGTTTTACGGTAGATTGAAAAAGATAATGTTCCAAATTCTAAGTATTTGTTTTACAGTAGATTGAATAAGTAAGAGAAGTTCTAAGTTCTATATTATATTGTAAAAAAAAAAAAAAAACAAAAAAAAAAAAAAAAAAAAAAAACAAAAAGAAGAAAAACGAAAGATCTTGATATTATTAATTCATACATAGAAAAATTACATATTACAATCAGAGGCTCAGGTAGGCCTGTTTTACAAGTAAATTTACGAGCTAATAGCCACCTGCTATTCCTAGCTACTCCTACAATCAGAGGCCCAGGTGGGGCCGCCCCAAGAGAAAACTAGCCGGAGGGAAGTGTCAACTCGTGCTTTTATTTGGCACCAAGAGAATGGGAGAGCTTGACACACGGTGGAGGAGGTGAAGGACAATCATGCCCTCAGGCCCCCAACCACTCCCTCCTCGGCTGGGCAGAGCTGGAACAAAGAGAGGAGCAGACGCAGGGGCTTGGGGGACCCTCCCCCATGATGTTCCCTCGATTCTCTCCATTTCTCTCAAGTGTTGGCCGTTGGAGACGGCAACACTCGAGCACCGCCCATGAGGTGAATTCGTGCGCCTTCCTCGTCGGGGTGTGCTCCGAGGAAAGACGTGAGGTTCTCTAACAACGTCCCTCTGGGATACCTCGAAGGGTACCATCAGGGTTACGCCTAGACTCTGCCGCACCGAAAGCCCAGTGGGGGCTGCGGCCATACGGTTTTTTTTTAGTCCCGGCGACAATCCGGCGGGGTTGTTAAAAGGGCATGTGAAGTTGGAAGAAGGTGTTTTGCTCTGTTTGTGTTGAGAGGTTCATGGGTTATGAAGTAACCATCTACTTACTTTATATAGGGGATGGGAGTTTGGTGAGAATTAATTCATGCAGAATTCGAAAAGGGTATTATCAGCGGGATCAGTAATGAAGTCCCCAATTTCCAAGGAGGCCAAGGACGGTTGGACTCGTGTCAATTTACGAGGGCATTAATAAAGGCGCGTTTCGCGCATCGGAGCGTTGAGCGCGGAACACGAACAGACAGGGGGCGCTTCTTAAATAAAGAAGATGGGGCCTCAAGTTAGAGGTGAGATCTATGCCACGTGTTAAGACTGTAATCTGACGCAAAGAATAATCATATCCAGTAAAGCGATCTGAGGACAAACCTATGGTGAAACTAGATATTTACAAAAATTGAAGTGGTAGACAGAACCAAGGTATTGCATGGTCCTCGGACCCAAACCTATGGTAAAACTACACACACCACATACCTGGGTACTAGACAGAACCAAGGTATTGCATGGTCCTCGGACCCAAACCTATGGTGAAACTAGCGATACTTACAGAAAAAATTGAAGTGGTAGACAGAGCCAAGGTATTGCATGGTCCTCGGACCCAAACCTATGGTAAAACTACACACACCGATTATGCTAATATTTACAAAAAATTGAAGTGGTAGACAGAGCCAAGGTATTGCATGGTCCTCGGACCCAAACCTATGGTAAAACTACACACACCGATTATATCTAATATTTACAGAAAAAATTGAAGTGGTAGACAGAGCCAAGGTATTGCATGGTCCTCGGACCCAAACCTATGGTAAAACTACACACACCGATTATATCTAATATTACAAAAAAATTGAAGTGGTAGACAGAGCCAAGGTATTGCATGGTCCTCGGACCCAAACCTATGGTAAAACTACACACACCGATTATATCTAATATTTACAAAAAAAATTGAAGTGGTAGACAGAGCCAAGGTATTGCATGGTCCTCGGACCCAAACCTATGGTAAAACTACACACACCGATTATATCTAATACTTACAAAAAAAATTGACAAGTGTAGACAGAGCCAAGGTATTGCATGGTCCTCGGACCCAAACCTATAGTAAAACTACACACACCGATTATATCAATACTTACAGAAAAAGTTGACAAGTGGTAGACAGAGCCAAGGTATTGCATGGTCCTCGGACCCAAACCTATGGTAAAACTACACACACCGATTATATCTAATACTTACAAAAAAATTGAAGTGGTAGACAGAGCCCAAGGTATGCATGGTCCTCGGACCCAAACCTATGGTAAAACTACACACACCGATTATATCTAATACTTACAGAAAAAATGGAAGTGGTAGACAGAGCCAAGGTATTGCATGGTCCTCGGACCCAAACCTATGGTAAAAACTACGACACCGATTATATCTAATACTTACAGAAAAAATTGAAGTGGTAGACAGAGCCAAGTATTGCATGGTCCTCGGACCCAAACCTATGGTAAAACTACACACACCGATTATATCTAATACTTACAGAAAAAATTGAAGTGGTAGACAGAGCAAGGTATTGCATGGTCCTCGGACCCAAACCTATGTAAACTACACACACCGATTATCATCTAATATTTACAAAAAAAATTGAAGTGGTAGACAGAGCCAATGTATTGCATGGTCCTCGGACCCAAACCTATGGTAAAACTACACACACCGATTATATCTGAATACTTACAGAAAAATTGAAGTGGTAGACAGAGCCAAGGTATGCATGGTCCTCGGACCCAAACCTATGGTAAAACTACACACACCGATTATATCTAATACTTACAAAAAGTTGAAGGGTAGACAGAGCCAAGTATTGCATGGTCCTCGGACCCAAACCTATGGTAAAACTACACACACCGATTATATCTAATACTTACAGAAAAAATTGAAGTGGTAGACAGACCAAGGTATTGCATGGTCCTCGGACCCAAACCTATGGTAAAAACTACACACACCGATTATATCTAATACTTACAGAAAAAATTGAAGTGGTAGACAAAGCCAAGGTATTGCATGGTCCTCGGACCCAAACCTATGGTAAAACTAGATACTCTANAAAATTAAACACACAAGTACACAACATAAACCAAACAATTTAACAACACCCATTGCCACATGATATCTAACTAATCAAAAATAGTTAATATATCAAAAAAAATTTACCTAAGAAACTTTATCTTCACAAAGTGCAAACTTTATCTTCCCTTCAAGACTCATCACAAACAACCTCCCCATGCCCATGCCTTCAACCATATATTTCTCTAAAAATTTATAAAAAATTAAAGAGCATGTGAATATTTAAGTGTAGATAGTTGAGAAAAAAAAAAAAAAAAAACACTAAAAAGAGATGAAGTGGAAACTGAAAACTCACCCTCTAAAAAGAGTCTAAAGAGATGAAGGTCTAGTGCTTAAATATGAGAAGAAAACTCACTAGATAGTCACCAAGTTCCAAATCCTGAAATTTGATAATAAAATATGTTGAGTGATTTGTTTTAGAAAGCAAGAAGAAATAAAAAATTGTTAGGATTTTTTTTTTTTGGCACTAGAGGACTGATGTTGAGTTTTGGGGGCTGGTAGGCGGTACCAGTGGGAAGTGAAAGTGTATCACAGAAGGAAAAAAAAAAAAAGGATTCCGTGGGTGGGTTTTTGAGATGGAGAAAGTGAAATTTTATTGTTTTTTTGTTTGGATTTTGAGTATTTAAATGTAAGTGGGCCAGCTTTTTGTTTTATTTGGAGTATAAGAGGCCTAAAACTAAGGGCTTTTAGCTAAAACTAAAGCTGGAAGAATAGGGGCCTAAAACTAAAGGCTTTTAGTTGGGAGAATAGAGCAGATATGGGGGGGCCGGATGTCAAACATTGGGGGGCCTAATCAATTTTCTTACATACTCTAATGGATATATATATATATATATATTTGCAGGGGCCACGGCCCCACCAAAGGACAACGTGGCTCCGCCCCTGTGCTCCTCTTTTGGTGTTGCGATAAGGACTCCTACCATCAAGCCACACCTTGTGTTGTAATCCCCAAATTTGGTTGAAGACTCTCCTAGCTTCCTTTGGCCTTCTCCATGAAGGATATGTCTTAAATTTTAGTAAAAATCTGTGGTTTTATCTTGGAAAAAATAGAATGTCCCATGCTCTCTTTTACCTAGAGCACGTGAAGGCCTTTAATATTGAAAAGTGAATAAGACCTACTAATGGGTCCACTATTTATCGGCCCACGGCTTGTGAGGGTGTAAGAGCATTAGAGCATTTTAGCATCCAAACTTCTAAAACATATCTTAAGTTACCATTTCAAAAGCTACATTTTCTATTATACCATACCACTTTAGAGCATTCACATCAAAAATGCTATAATGCTAAAATTGCTATTAATAATAACCAACACACAAAAAGCACACTACGTCAAACATGTTAAATGCCATAATTTTTTAGACCCAACTACAGTGAGCTACCATCTCTAGCAACTCATTGTAGCATGGTGTTAAAAAAAAATTATTTGTTTAATGCCACACGCGTGCTCTTTCCCTTATTTTCATCACACACTATCTCTCTTCTCTCTTCTCTCTTCTTTTTTGGTTCTCCCTTCTCCCATGCCTCATCAAATGTTGCTCCTCTCTCTCTCTCTCTCTCTCTCTCTCTCTCTCTCTCTCTCTATATATATATATATATATATATATTTTTTTTTTTCAGTTGGTTCTCCCTCAACCCAAGCCATGATGCTCCCTTCCCCTCACCCATGCTGCCAAAAACTGAAACTCTTCCCTTCTCCTTCTAACCAAACCTAAAAAACCAAGCTCTTCTCTTCTTCCTCAGACCAAACCCAAAAACCCAAGCTCTTTTCTCCCTGACCGAACCGAAAACTCTCTCTTTGAACTTGATCTCCATGTGGCTTCCGATTTGTTTCGGTGGGTTTCGGTGGTGGGTCATGGTGGTGGTGGTTTGGGGTTCTAATTTGGAGGCACAGTGGTGAGATCAGTCGTGAGGCATGGTGATGAGATCGGTGGGTTGGATTGTTGGGTTATAATTTTGTTTTGGTGGATGGTTGTTTTTGGTGGATGGTTGTTGTTTTGCTTTGTTTTTCTTTTCTTTACTTCCTACAATGGGTTAGATTGGCCATCAGTGAGTGCTTGTTTGTGATTCGTTGGAGTATAGGAATGGTATTGGTGAGTATGTGGCTGAGATTTGGTGGAAGAGGAAGGTGGCTGAGATTTTGTTTTTGTAGTGGNTTGTCAGGTTCGTTCAAGAAAAGTTCCGACCTGAGAACGGTTTCCAAATCCGCTTTATTAACCAGGTGAAAGTGACGTGCAAAAGCGTGTGGATCTGTGATAAGAAAAGCGAAATTCTTATGATTAGTCAACCAAATCGAGTATACAAATGTAAAACTTGAAGACACTGAAACCTAGATTATCTTGTACTTCGGACGCCCTACCTAGCTTCCCCTCTACGGTTGGGCAATGAAAGCCGTCGTGCCATTCTCCCGACACTATGAGGAAATCTTGGTTCAACCCCTTATTGGAGTCAGGAAGACACTGGATAAGACGAACCCTATCGTCCCTTGTCTTCATATAATACGTCTTACCCCTCAGGTGATGAAGGTTGTAACACCAATTAACATCATAGTGAGTCAGTCTCAGCCCCATTTTCTCATTCAGGGTATCTACACACCCTAGTATCCTAAATACATTCACAGCGCATTGAGTAGGGGCCAGGCGGAAATGCCTAAGGTAATTGAGGGTCACCGGCCTCATAGGGATTCTCATCCCTCCTTCTACAAAAGCAACTATTGGGATCACGACTTCACCCTCTCTCCTCTTAAGGTACCACTCTCCTTCTTCGCAGTATTTCAAGTTCACATTATTGGGTATTCCATAGTCAACAATGAATTTGTTCATCATCTCATCGGACTCGACCAACTCCTTAAACTTACCTATTCCCCAAAGACAACTAGGAGCTCTAGAAAAGAAAAGGAAGAGTGAAATCAAGGAAATTTGGGGTCACTAGAAAAAGAAAACTTACAGAGGTATGACGATACTCTTCAGATAGTGTGCCAGTCGAACCAAGTTCAAACTATATGCATCAATAATGATAAGCGCGAAAATGATGAAACCAGGCAAGTCAAACAGGTGTTTATACTCTCCCTTAAATCTCCCCAAATGAAACCGCTTGCTCATAAAGGCAGAAGATCATGCCGTTGAAAGTGGGAAACGTGGTGCCGCCAAAAATTTAATGTGGGCACCCATTAATTCTCGAAACGCTAAAAACGCGCATCGGGCAGTCAAGAAGCCGCCAGCATCAGTATAAACTAAAGTGAGGCCATTCGTCCAGTGGATCCGCATGTATCAAAACCCTCCTCCCCGTTCGAGAGAACGTGCAGCAGAGTTTTGAGGGGCTATTGTGGGGTCCGTGGGCCTGATGGCCTCGGCCCATCATATAGCAGGCCCAAGGCCCATGCCGAGGATCGCAAGCTATTCCTGAAGAGAAGGGGGGGAAGCTTATTCTCCTGGATCCAGCCGAGGATACCTTGTCCTCGGCCTGACAAAGGTGATTTTGGGAGAGGTTAACCCCAAAGTAAACTGTCACTATCGTATTGAATGCACTCAACCAACCCCCCTGGCCGCATTAATGGGGAGGTAACCCCTTGGCAGGATAACGTTGGTTAGAGTGAGCCACTTGAGTGCGGATAATGCCTCTGATGGGACGGACAACCAGAAGAAAAGCAAATAGACGATCAACAGATGGAAGCAGGAGACAGGAAGATGAAAACTATAAAAGAAGAACTAGTAAAGCCAAAGGGAGGGGGAAAAACCTGAAGGCCTCCTCGGCCATAGGCCGAGGAGCATTCCCCTATTTGTAAGGAAACACTTAGCCTTTTTTATAAGAAAAAGTTTGAGCGTGGTGATCGACGGCCAGCACCTAAGCCTGTCAACCCACTCTCTATAAATTTATTGTTTGGGCTTATTGTGCTGAAACCCAACACTCAATTCAAATTGGGTCCCTACAGTCACAATTTTCTTTTTTTTTTCAAATCTGCAATTGCTAAGCTTAGAATAATATGGCCTTCTTTAGTTTCACATGTCTCATTCACCAATTGAATATATTCTAGACATAAATCTTGATACCGATATACATATTCCAGTCGAGTATCCGACTTAATGTTATTTGTTGTGCAATTTTTTTCGTTTTCCATCTTTTGCATCTCTTCTCCGTCTCTTCATGATATATCTATTAAGAATCAACTTAATATCCAATATATCAAGAACTTTCAAACCATACCTACATAAAATACCAAATGACTCAAACTTTCTGCAACTACAAGATAGAGTCTCATCTAATGGATTCCACATGACCTCATATTTTCCATTTTGATTGAAAACTCCAACCACATAACTATGTGTTTGACTCACATCGCGTTCTAGGATGAAAAGTGCCATTACCTCTTTAACTTCTGTTTGAAATAAATCAAACAACTTAGGCGTTTATACTGTTGCTACTTGGTTAAGCAGAGGAGAGCTTTTGAGCTTCAATCTTGGAAATTTCTGTCTAGAGTTGTATTCTGCTTTTAACTCCTTATCCCATTTTTGATTGACAACTATTTCAAAATGAGTAAAAAACTCTACTATATTGAAATCAGTGCGAAAGCAATCCTTCAAGTCAATATTGAAACTCTCACTAAGCTAGGTTGTCTTCATTCCTGCAGTAAAAGTTCTCTTAACATATGCTTGGGCCCATTTTTCCTTCAATTTAAATAGATTAATTAGCCATTTATTTTCACGAACATTGTACTTATCTAGCATTTCATTCCAAACTGTAAGAAACTCATCTTTACCGTCATACTCATAGATACGTGCTAAGAAATCAACATTAAATTGAGACTCATTATTTAGTAAATGACCCAAGTGTTTCTCAGTATTCTGCCACATATGCCAACTGCACAATGCATGATATGTCTTAGGCATGACGACTTTTATTGTAGCTGACATTGCTACATCTTGATCTGTGAAAATAGTAATTGGCTTCTTTTCAAACATTGCTTCTAAGAAGGTCTCAAATAACCATATAAAAGATTCAATCGTTTCATCATATAAAAGTGCACCTCCAAATACAACAGTTTCTCTATGGTGATTGAGACCCAAAAATACTCCAAGTGGCCTTGCATCTCTATTTGTACTTCACGTTGTATCAAACGTTATTACATAACCGAAGTGGCTATAGTCAATGATCATTCTTGCATCGGCCCAAAAGATATTAGTAATCAACTCTTCACAGTCCAATTAAGTAGCGAAATAATATGAAGAATTTTCCTTAAGTTGACGACTGAAATATCTTCCCAAGCTAGCAGCTGCCCCATGCTCCATGTCTCTCTGTCGCTTAGTGCATAAGTAGTTTTTATGATCTTGCTTGGTAAAACCAAGATTATCATATCCACCAATTTGCTTATTAAGAAACTCATAAGATTGCTTTAATCTTAATCCCGATTCATGTGCCAAATCAATTTCAATAGCATGAGTTGCAGCCACTTTCTGTTGTGATGGCATCATATGCACAGTTGATGGGAGGTAGAGATAGTGGTTATGCTCAACATTAAATTCACTCACCACATATTTTTTACTATCTCGATTAAGTACAATAACCAAACATGCTTCACAACCACATCTTGTTTCTACTCGTGGATTCTTTACATTCTGGTCTCTCTTGTCTTTGCCTCAAACTCCCTCCTTTGAGCACACAAATCTCCTTGAAGTAACCATTCCAATCTTTTTACATTTATTTACATACTCTTTTCTAACACTAAAACCAGCCTTTCTGCCATATTTATTATAAAAATCATATGCAATCTCATCCACTTCAAACTCCATCCCTTTAAATGGGGTAAATTCCATGGGCACATTAGAAGGAATATGTATTCCCATCATTATCCCTAGAAAAAATTGAACATATATTTATCATAACTTTCATTTATCATTTGTTTTCAAAATAGAGATGATGTAAAAAAAAAAAAAAAAGAGGATGTAATGAATGATCAACATAGTAATGAGGATGTAGCTCATATGAGAGAGATGTTATATATCTTTGTTACTAAACATAAAAATTCTTATGTCATCTACTTGGTTTGCATACATTATATTAGAATCAACCTAATTTGAATTGGGTCAAGATGACCAAGCATGATTTCAACTCGGCTCACTCAAAGGCCAGTCAATTTAAACATGACAGTAATAAACATGTTCTTTAAACTCTTGCATCCATAATATGCCATCAAGAATCATTATAAAGGAATCTTCTTATTATGATTAAAAAACTTATTTATTATGAGATTTTTTTTTTTCAAAAGAGAGAAATTTATTAATTTAAATATCTAAACCTTGTGATCAACACCACAACAGTATCCTTTTGATCACCTCTCTATATATGTCCATAATCCACATTAAGCGTACAAGTAATCATTTTTTTAATTTCACATAAACTCATCATTGATAATATTTTCTTATGAACTGATTATAATAGACTATATTAACAACTGTGGAAATATATATATATATATATATAAATTTTTTTTTTTTAAATTGTGCCACTAAACTTATTGATTACACTAAGAATTAGGATCATGTGTGTAAGGATTTTAGTGTTGATCCATTCCATAACATTTTATGGTAATAAATTCAAATTTATTGATGTAATTTTATTTGTTTGAAAATCTAGTTAGTTTTTTAGTTTATATTTAGAGCTACTCAAAGAAATGCTTACTAAAGAGGTTTGCTTGAGCAAAGGTCGAGATTGATTAAGTGCGATGTGAGGTGTGCTCAAGCAAGATGGTAAACTTGCTTATGTGGAACATTAAAGGTCCGAGATTTTGCATGTCTCTCACTTGAGAAAGGTCGTAAAAATATACTTTCCTAATCTACTTTTCGAAGTGGTTTCTCCATTAAAGATATTCTTCTTTGATTTTCCACTTCGTCACCAAATGTTATGTCATGCTTAATTGTGCTTTTTATATTACTTATTGATTTGTTAATTGCTTAACTATAGTGAAAAATTAATTGTCTGAGTGAATCACTTCACCAATATAATTTGATAATTTTGCAAATTAATTCACATTGGGGTCTAAATAGAAATTTCAATGTTCAATCTTATTTAATTATATGAAATTTTTAAGGAAGACTCTAACTTGCATCCAACCATCAAAACAACAATATAAACTCACCAAGACAATAATATAAATGCAGAAAAATGAGATGGACTCCAAGAATCATCCAACCATTATAAAGATTCAATCTTTATCTCAGAAAATTAAAAATAAAAATTCAGATAGACTCTAACTTGCATCCAGCCACCAAAAAAAAAATATAAACTCACCAAGACAACAAAATAAATGCAGAAAAATGATCAAACATCAAATAAGATAAGCATAAACAAGTTTACAAATATACCTCTGTTTTGGCAAGATAGAAACAGAGATGCTCTGAAGCTGAACTTGTTCTCTGAACCTTCTATGAAGCTTTTTTTTTTTTTTTTGGTTAAAATTTGTGAAGTTTTGAATGTGCAACCTTTGTCCCACTTTTCCCTCCTAAAAGGTCTTTTTTGTTTTCCGGAACAACTTGCACGGATAACCTCTGTTTCACTTTTTCCTCCTAAAAGGTTTTTTTTTTTTTTTTTTTTTTTCCAGTACAATTTGTTCGGTTAAGTAAAACAACCCTCTAGTTTAAGTGTTGAACCCCAATTAAGTGTGTTTTAACATTTTAAATACGTGGCACGTTTTTTGGGGTTGATCATTTTTTTTAAAAAAAAATTCCTACTGTGAATTGGACCCTCTCCATTTCAAAGGGAAATGGAGAGGATCCGGATAACGTGCATGGATCAAGTTGTTTAGATTCAGGAGATTTTCCAACTCAACTTAGTCTCATTGGGTTGAGAAATCTTCAACAGAATTCATGCCAACTCTAAAAATCAACCCAACCCAAAAGGATTGAGTTGGGCTGGTCATTAGCTTAGGGGCTAATTTGGTTGTCCTAATAAAAAAAGGACTTTCAATCATTTATTTAAGCTTGTCATTCAATAAATAAGTACAATTTACTACACAATTGGGCATAATATTTCAATTTCATCAAAATTTATTATTAAAAATCGAAATAAACTAAGCTAACAAATTCAAACTAAATCCTTAAATTTAAATTAAATAAAACAGCAAATCTAAAATATAATTGTTTAAACTATTAGTATAATGGGTTGGATTGTGTTACTCGGACTAAAAATTTTGTCTACCCAACCCAAACCCTCAATATAAACTGATAACTTATCCCAATTCATCAATTTAAAAAAAGGCCAACCTGAAGCACCAAAAAGATTAGCTTGGGTTGGGTATAGTTGGTGAGTTAAATACAAACCCCTAATTGAGGTTTGATTAAAAATATAAATATGGCCTCTAGTGCAAACTTGGTAGGCTAACAATTTTTTCATGTACTTTTCATAACTTTCTTAGATTTTTTTTTTTCAATTAGAAAACTAAATGTTACAATTTGTTTGAGATTTTTTATAAGAATATTTCATTCATTCCCTTATTTGAAAATTTAATTGAAAGGATTGAAATGGTTATAACAGAATAAAACTATAAGGACCAGATTTGAGTCCCTAGCCTAAAAGGTGGATGGACTTAGGCCCAAAAAACCCAAAACAATAAATTTGTAGAGAGTGTGTTGAAAAACTGGGCTAAAATGAGTTGGACAACAAATAAAATGAATTCAAATGACGAGAAAAAGAAGATGGATAAGATTTAACTACAGAAAATCGTCATCGGCACAGTCCGAGGAGATCAATTCTTATGTATTGCTCTTAAGTTTAAGTACAAGTTTGGTTCCTGATTGCTACAGTGTATTTCTCTTGATTTCTCGATCCCTTTCTCTCATTGCTTCCTCCTTCTTTTATACTCTCTTCCCCTTTCATCTCTACCTTCCACATGTTGGCCAAATGGTTGGTATTGATACTTGTCCCATCAGCACTTTCCTGAAGTCTTCATGTAGTAACTGTAAGGCTAAAAACTAATGTTCAGGTATCACTTCCATATTAATGCGGCCAAAGAGTTAGCTACAGAGCATTTAATGCGGTAGTAGCAACTTTTTTCTTAGATATTTTAGGATTCCCTCTCCCCCTCCCCCCCGGTCCTATGTTTCTGTAATACTTATCCGTACTAATAGAACTCCCTGGAATGTTCTCCTGGATGGCAGACCACCTATTCAAACCTTGGCTTTGGCTAGCCAAGAAGACATTCATCCTTGGCTTACACACGGACTCCCTTGATAATGTTTACTCTTCCTCGGATGACCTTTAGTTCTCGGCTTGGGCCTTAGGCCCAATAAATATATAGATAATGAGCTCCTAGGCCCAATACCCCTACAAAAACTATTATTAGTTGAATGGTAATGATAAAACTATATATTTCTTAACTCTCGACACCTCCATATAAATTCTCAAAACAAATTATAGAAAATATACCATATTCCATTTCATTCGGTTGGATTTATTTTATAAATTCTCTCTCCCATTTCATTTCAAAAGGAGTACTCTGCATCTCTACCCTTTTAAGACAAATCCAACATGCAACTTCCTCTTCAAAAATGAACCGATGTAGGAATTAGGAATATGATATATTGCCCACAAGATCTGTAAATAAATATTAGATATTAACTTGTATAGTTATAGTCCAAGCTACCTTGAGAATTAAAAACCTGTTCTTTAAGTCTTTAACTTCTATTCTAGCGCTCTCTCAAAAAAAAAAAAAACAAAAAAAAACAAAATTCCTCCAGCAATAGAATTTTTTCTTCTTGTTAACTGCGTTTATAATTTCTTTTATCATACACTATCTTTACACAAAGCAACAAAATGCTATAAGAAATATAAAAGTAATATGATTCAACATACACCTTCAACCAAGTCACTCAAAATTGCATCACGAGCCAGGAACCAACTCATGCACTGAGGAGTTCTATAAAGGCTATCCCTCAATCCTCACATCATTGCATGCCATGAAAAGTCAGACTCTGAAAGACCATGAGTGAGCTTTTACAGCATTGAGGAGTACATCAACCATGGTAAATCACCAACAACTGCACCAAGTTATTACAGGCATCTGATTGCTTCTCGCCATTGCCAATGGCAACCTTCCCTGAGGAAGAGTAGTCTCCAGTGGAGTTAACATAATGAGCGCATAAGCAGCAGCACCATCTAATCATCTTCACTCTCCCTTCGCCAATCTTGATCTTCAAACAAGTCTTCAGGTGGGTCATACACAACCATACCAGGAAAAAGTTCTAAGAAGTCATCTTTCACCTTCTCTCTTAACTCTGGGTATGGAATGAGCCCTTTCAATATCACCCGAAAAGGTAATGAGATTGGAGGATCAGGTGATTGTCTCATTTCATCATATATTTCCATTGCCTCTGAGGGCAATCCACTATCTGAAAAGGCCCTGATAAGATCTCCAAATGTATGTTGATCAAAGAGAACTTCTTCTCTCTTCAGGTCTTCCCAAACCCTTTTTGCTTCATCAACACTTTTGTTCCTTGCGAGCATCATAAGCATGTCCCTGTAAAAGAACATGTCTGGCCGATACCAAATTTCTTTTCGCACCACATCATATAACTGAGAAGCATATATTACAAGATAGTCACACATTGTACACTTTTTTTTTTTTGGGGGGGAAGGGGTGGTGGTGGAGGATTTAAACCAATGAAACATTAAAAAAGGCACAATAAATGAGTTCTAGCTAAATGGCACCACCTCCACTCCTTAAAATAATGGGGTAAAGGGTGAGTGATGTTATGAATGTTTGAGACCTACTGAATGCTTGAAGAGAGAGAGAGAGAGAGAGAGGAGCAGCTAGCAATTCAGATCACTTTTTCTTATGAGTTACTTTGATTTGTGGCAACTTGTAGTGCATAGAAATAATTAGCTCAGCGGCTTAGAAAATGCAGCAAATATCCTAAATAACTATTGTAAAGTGTGCTTGCAGGGAAGCTTATTCCTCAATTACAAAGCTATGAGATGTCAAATTCTATGAGTTAGAGATAACAAAACCATCAGGAAATGAAAGATGCTATTTAAGTCACTGCAATTGTTATTAGCATAGTACACGTCATGCAAGAGATTGATTAGATAAGCATTGCTCCACTGCTTCTGAAAGAAGTTTTGTTACTAAACCTGACTAATACAACAACCACACTACCTTTGAAATCAACCAGCTATATTATCTTACTATTGTAAACACAGAAGTGCTAGAACACTGCATTCAAAGATCACTATGTAACATAAGGAATCAGATATCTTACAAAGGTCATCACTTAAATTAACAACTGAACTTACTAGTTAGTACTTAGTATGCTATGCAAAACAAATTGAAATTTAATAGAGGTATAGATTTTGAATCCATTCTTAAATTTTTCCCTTTTCCTACAATTTCTCAAAAATCAAGCAGTGGAAGAACAATTCTTCAAAAATCTAAACTTTCCCATTTCCCCCATTTCCAAAATTTCACATTTATCAATAACCAAACAGAAACATGACCCAGTAAAAACAACCCCCATTAGTGCAATAGATGGAATACGAATCTGAAATTAAAGAATTGAAACAGCGCAAAATTCTCTATTCCTAAACTTTCTTAGCAACCAAACAGAACCATTGTTAAACTTACCTTCATGCAGAGGAAGACCTGGTCTTGTCTCTGGAACTCGGCGAGAACGGCGAAGAGATCAGACTTGAGCAAGCGAGAGACATGGGAGCGAATGAAGCGGTCGAGTCGGACCGAGTTGGAGCGGAGCCTCTTGAGCTCTTTGGCCACGATCAGACCCTCCTTGCCCATCTCCTTCTTTCTTCTCCATATCGATAAGCTCGGGCTCGAGGCCAACCCGGTAACATGTCGGAGTAGCCATTGTTGTTGTTGCTGTTGTTGTTGTTGTATGTGTTTCGAGTTAGAAAAAGTGTTTTCGGGAAGCAAAAAAGGGTTTTGTTTTGGGAAATAAGGAGAGGATGAGGATGAAGACGATGAAGAGGGTTTTCTTAGGAGAAGTCGAGCGTGACGCAGCATTTAAGGTTTCTTCGACTTCGATGCTCACTCTGTTCTCTCTGGAAACCTGGGATTGGTTTTCCGGCCATTGAGTGAATATAAGTAAATAAATAAATAAAAATTTTGAGTTTTAATATTCTTATATTCTGATTTAAATTATCATTTTTTTTTAGTAATAATAATTTTTACAAACTATTTTATAATATTTTTACAAAATGTATATGTGGTTTTTATCTAAACTCATAATTATTATCATTTTTTCATTTATCAATAATTACTTACCATATCACCAATTTATAAATTCTTTTTATAAAATAGTTTGTGTCTCCATATTTTCATCATATTTACCAAATTTTTTTAGATAAATACAATAATCTTTGCATCATGACGTTTTAACTTTTGCTAAGTATGATATAATTATTGGAACATCCAAATGTAATCATGGTCACAAAACTAGCCATGATTATTCTCAATTATGTAGATTCGCGGTTGAAATCTTCACTCCTCTTATTTTTGAATCATGAAAAAAAGTGCAAGTTTAAGAACAAAGAAAAAAAAAAGCCTTATTACTTTCGCAATATTCTTATTTTTCATTGCGGTCGGTTTTAATATAATATTTTTTTTTTCATTTTTTTTACTCAACTATTATAATATTTTGTTGTGTATTAGCAAAACTCAATAATAATAATAATAATGATATTATTATTATTATTATTATTATTTTGTGTTGAGAACCATGAGCCATATTTACAGCAAAAGTGAGTGGCAGCTTTTGTTTTTATTTGATTTCAGATTTAATAAAGTAAAATATATTAAACTAAAACTATGTGTTTGACCCGAATAGGTTTGAGATTTTTTTTTTTTTTACGCTTCATACCTCTCGTTTCTTTTTTCTTTTTTCTTTTTTTGATGAGAAATTTCAATTAGCTTTCATTACTTTGGACAAAAAGTCCCGACAGGTACATCAGTTCGAATCTGGTTTACAATCATGGGTGGAGTTTCCTCCACCCAAATTACATCGTTTGCACTCTCATAAGCATTGCTAGCCAATTAATGTGCAGTAGTATTGCTACTACGCCTAACATGGACAGCCTTCCACCCACTGAACCTCATTAAAAACCACCTCGAGCCTTCGATGATCTTTTGAATAATCGTGGCTGAGGGAGAAGCTCCTTTGATTGCTTGTATGATAGCTAGAGAGTCCCCCTCAAGGATGATGTTTTTGAGTCCGAAGTCCCATGCTAGCATAATACCTTCCTCAAGCGCTTTGGCTTCCACCTCCAATGCACCCAAGGGGTAGGGAATTTTTTCCTCATTGCACCCATCAATTGGCCTTTCTCATTTCTAATTACCATGCCAACACTACAGTTCCTAGATTCTTTGAAAATGGCCTCATCCACGTTCACCTTATACCATCCCTCATGCGGGGTAATCCACCCTCCATGAATTGGAGGGGGTTTTGGGGGGCTACTAGGCAAGTTTACTCGAAACTCTTCAACATAGCGACGAACATCAGCTATAATAATCCTTCCTTGCTTCCTTTGACCTCCATGTCTGGCATTATTTCTGTTGTTCCATAAGCTCCACGCAGTCATGGCAATCAGCTCCCAGTCATACCCACCCTTCTCTTCCTATAACAGCCATAACATATCCACAAATTGCTCTAGGTAGTACCTGACATTATGCAGCTTGATCTTTAGCTCCTCCTATACTGCCTTCGCAGCTCTACATCTCTATAGAATGTGTCCTGATGTCTCCTTTTCCCCACATTCATCACATTCCTCCTTCGTGGTCACTTTTCGTTTTGACAGGTTGGTTTTTGTGGGAAGAATGTTTTTGCATGCTCGCCATGTGAAGTGTCGAATCTTATTTGGGCATTTCATACCTTAAATGGTTTTCCACAAAGTTTGAAGTTTGGAGTTGTTTGAGCATCCTAGGTGTCCATCTTCTGTTTTACTTTTGTTCAATAGCTTAACTACCACTTTATAGGCACTATTAACTGAGAAAGTTCCATTAGGGGTCATGGCCCATACCAGTTCATCCTTTGGTGCCATTAGGCTGATGGGAATGCCCAATATGAAGTCTGCCTCCAAGGGAAGAAACAATTCTCATACCATATCTATGTTCCACGTTCCTTGGTCCACATTTAAAAGCCTTGAAACTCGCTTATCACCTTCCCAAACTCTTACCCTTGGGCTGATCACCTTACCCAAGCCTATGCCTAGCACCCATCTGTCCCTATAAATATCCACGTCCCTGCCATTGCCAATAATCCACCTCGTTCCTTCGTCAATGATCCCTTGGGTTGCAAAAATACTTTGCCAAATGTAAGATGGACTTTTCCCCAGCTTTGCTTCCATAAAGGAGGTTTTTGCAAAATACTTGACCTTGAAAACTTTGTGCAGCAAGGAGTCTTTTTTCTACATAATCCGCCAGCCTTGTTTCGCAAGTAGAGCGAGGTTGAAAGCCTTCAAACTTCTAAAACCCAATCCACCCTCTGCTTTTGGTAGGCATAATTTTTACCATGACATCCAAGCCATCCTTTGCTCATTTGATTTCTGCCCCCAACAAAATCTTCCCATCATAGAATTCAACTCTGAGCATAGAGATTCCAAGAGTTTAAAGCAACTCATTGTGTATGTGGGGGTGGCTTGAGCTACTACCTTAATGAGGATTTCTTTACCAGCGTTTGATAGGAGCTTACCTTTCCACCCAGCAATCTTTCTTCCCACTTGGTCCTTTATATGATTAAAAGCATTTTGTTTTCCCTGCCCCACAAGCGAGGGTAGACCAAGGTATCATTCATGTTGCTGAATTATTTGTGGCCCAAAGACTTCCTTTACAGCTTCTTGGACTTCCCTTGGTGTGTTTCTGCTAAAGAAAAGGGTTGTTTTCTCCTTGTTCAAATTTTGGCCTAACTCCATTTCGTTGACACTTAACACATTAGCTACTTGATTGCATTCTTCCCTTGTTGCCCTACAAAATATAACGCTATCGTCGACAAAAAACAAATGGGAGATTGTGGGTGCTCCTCTATTTACCATGACACCATGAAGAAGACCTTCCATTTCTCTTTTCCTCAATAGGGCAAATAATCCTTCTGCACACAAAAGGAAGAGGTATGGTGAGATGGGGTCTCCTTACCTTAGCCCCCTGGTAGGCATGATGGATCCTTTCGGCACCCCCTTAATAAGAACTGAATAAGTCACCGTGGACCACACATCATCACAAAAGCAATCCATCTTTCGTGGAATCTCATTTTCCTTGTCATCACCTCAAGGTAACCCCACTCCACACGGTCGTATGCTTTACTCATATATAGTTTTATTGCCATCAAGCCTTCTTTGCCTTTCCTTCTTTGATCAATCAAATGCATCGTCTCAAAGGCTAGTAGCACATTATCCGTTATGAGCCTTCTAGGAACAAAGGCACTTTGCGCTTCACCAATCACTGTCAGTAGAACTCCCTTGAGTCTATTTGCAAGGACTTTAGCTATTAGCTTGTAAACCACATTGCACAAACTAATAGGGTGGTACTCGGTCACCCATTGGGGATTTTTTGTTTTGGGGATTAAACAGATGTATGTTCCATTGATTCTTTCAGGCATGATCCCGAGTTTAAGGCCTATAATACACAGTGTGAAACACTAGCTCCCACAATATCCCAATATTTCTAGTAGAAAATAGGGGACAAACCATTCGGGCCTGAGGATTTGGGAGGGTGCATTTGGTTGAGTGCTGTCCACATTTCTTCACTTTTAAACTCCTTCATTAATTCTTTGTTCACATCCACCGAGACCCTTTTTTCCACAACCCCCACACTCTTCGTAAAGCTCTCAAGATTAACTTAATTGAAAATTGATTCAAAGTAATTCAGTATAATACCTTTAGTGGCCTCTTCCGAGTCATGCCAATCCCCATTGGAGTCCATAATGCCTTCAATCTTGTTTTTCCTTCGTCTTTGACTTGCCATAGCATGAAAAAGTTTAGTGTTCCTATCCCTCTTTCAACCACAACACTCTTGATCGTTGATTCCACATCACTTCCTCCTCATTGGTATGAAGTTCATTTATTTCCATTCTCAATTCTTGAATTTCTTCTTCGGTCTCATGGAGCAAATTAAGCATTTTCTAGTTGCTGGAGCTTCTCCTTTTTCTATTTAAGAAGTTTATTCACATTGCCGAACAGCCTCTGATTCCACCTTTGGAGTTGTTGTTGGCATCTTCTAATTCTTTTTTGGATTGGAAAGGTTGATTCATCATGATATGGGTCCCAAGCTAATCCAATTTCTTCCTTACACCCTGCTTTTCTTGTCCACATCACTTCAAAGAAGAAACGCCTGCTTGTTCTCCATGAGGCTTACTACCCTTCGGTCTAAGCACCAAGAGACGATGGTCAGAGGCAGCCATAGAGACGTGATGCACTATCATATTAGGAAATTCCTCCTTCCATGATTCATTTGCAATCATCCTATCCAGCCTCACTAGGGTCCTCTAGTCTCCAAATCTCCCATTGCACCATGTATATTTCTGCCCCACAAAATCCAAATCAAGGAGGCCACAATGGCTCACAGTTTCCCTAAATGCCTTCATCTGACTTGCCTCTCTATCCCTCCAGCCCTGTTTCTCATCAGGATTAACTGTCTCGATAAAATCCCCAAAAATCACCTAAGGTAAACTAGCTTATGCGTGTAGCGTTTTAATTAACTCCCATGAACTAAACCTCATCCTAGCATCTGGGTGACCATAAAATCCTGTTGCTTTCCAATTTTTTCCACTCTCTTCCTCAAACACTACAACATCAATATGAGAGTGAGAGCAACTTTTGAAAGTTACTTTTTTTCCTTCACACCACAGCATTGCAAGACCTCCGCTTCTTCCGTCACTCAGCACCATGATTCCTTGAGTGTATTCCAACTTTTGTTGCAGACCTTTAATCCGACTTAGGCCTGCCTTGGTCTCTGCAGAAAAACCACTGTTGGGTTCCTCATCTTCACCTCATCGGTAAAGGACCGAACGGTTGAGGCGAAACCCATTCCTCAACAATTCCATGCTAAGACGATCATTTGGCTCGGCGGTGCTGCTTCACAACCACCGCCTCTCTGCCAACCTTGTCCATACTATCATCACTCACGCCATTCACGACCTTTGTATTTCCGTCACAGGTTTTCTTTGCTTTCTCTTTGCCTTTACACTTCTTGGTTTGTATTTTGTTTGGATCAAGCTCCATCAGAGGGATTGGGCATTCCCTTTTAGCTCCAACCAATCATTTCATCTTAACTAGTGCAGTGGGCTTGTTTTGTCTTGCCATCTTTTCTAGTGCCCACTTTTTGTCCCAAAACCTCAGCTTGCCAACCTTTGTTTGGTTCAAAGTCATAGCTAGTGGGCTTGTGTTCTTTATGGCCCAATCCTGGCCCGCTACTCCCTCCCCCAAACCATTTGTATTTGAAATTTTCCCCTCGAGATTCTCCTTCACGCCTTTACCCGTCGTTTTCTCCCACTACATGTCTTCAACATCTTTCCCTTTTGCAAGAGTTGTCTCCACAATATGGTTGCTAAGTATAGCTAAAGGTTTGTCAACCTTTCTTCCTTCCTCTTTGACCTTCCTTCTTTCATGAAACTCTGCCTGGTTTTTGTCTTTAGACTCTATTTTCTTGATACAATGAAACTTGCTTTTGGCTGCTTGGGAATTCGTCTATGCCATCGAACCTCTAGTGACCTCCGCCTTTCGTCTTACATCTACCCTCCCTTTTGGTGACCTCATAGGCGCTCCTCTTTTAGTGGTCTCTTTCACTATTATTCCCATATCGTCTTCCTGGTTCCCCTCACATCCATGCACCATATTGCATAATCCCCTTTCTGTCATCACCCACTCCCCCATTCTCCTTTTTTATACATTCTTTCTCTCCATGGTCAAGCATGCCACAAACATAGCAAAAATTAGGGAGACGTTTGTATTTGAAGAACACCCATTGACCCCCATCTTCTTCTATAGATACTCTTTTTCCCCTGATCACTTTCTTTGATGTATCCACTTGAACTAGCACTCGAAGATATTTGCCCCATTGTACCCTTCTCTCTGGCACATCAACTTCCATAACTTCTCCAATTTTTGATCCTATCACCTGTCCAGCTGTCCTGCCTCTCTGGTTATACTCTTGAGTGGCAAATTGTAAATTTGTACCCAAAAGGGTGACCATTTCATCGTGATGTCCTTAGGAATCATCTCCCTTTCAAAATCTTGCAGTAATATCAACTGCTTCTCATAACTCCATGGTCTCATCTCCATAATTTTCTTCTTGTCTCGACTGTCTCCAAATTCCACCAAGAACAGATTATCTTCAATCTCCGATATCTGCATTCCTTTATTAGGTTTCCAGAGCATTCGTGTATTTTTCTTCAATGCCTCAATATTAATACAACGTTGTGTAAGTATCTTCATTATCACGCAGTTCTTTCCTAGTTCCTTTGCTATCTTTGCGCTATCTCGCCCCAAAGTTATGCCGTCGTCCTCTTCCTCCGTGACCGTAAGCCATTGCCATATCTCTTTAAGCTTCTTCACCATTTTTAGGATACCCCACTCTCATCCTAGAGAGGCAACGGGGTACTCAACTGACCTCACTACTAGGGAGATCACTCTACTCTTGCAAGGATGCAAAACACTACTTTGCCACTATGTTTGTGGAAGCACGAGAGCACTTCCACGATGACTCAAGTCTACCTCTTGTTTTAGTATTTGACATAACTAACGCTTTTGTGGAAAGTTGGAAACCAACATATTAAATAAACCGTCTTTTACATCTTCTATTTGTTACCGTATAACACTTTTAAATGTGAAAAAAACACGTATAGTTCTGTATAGTTGGTGTGAAGACAAGATATAGAAGTCTTTTTTAAAGTTACGGACATGCGCGTATTATTTGCATACAATACACATTTTTACTAACTAGAATTTAGTATAGTCCAATAGTAGCTTCTCAAAAAAAAAAAATAGTCCAATAGTATAGCGAGTCCCGTCCCATGTGAATATATATATATATATATTTTTTTTTTTTTTCTAAGAACGTGCCATATGAAAAGGCTTAAAATAAGTAAAAATAGAGAAATTCGAGAATATATATATATATATATATTTTAAAAGAATGCGCCGTATGAAAAGGCTTAAAATAGGTAAAAAAATAGAGAAAAACGCGCGTGCCTACTCACTGTTCTGATTCTGATCGAGATGCTCTCTCCGATTTCCAAACCCGACCCATTCTATTTGGGTTAGACCACCTTAAAATCCCAAAAGAAGTGCGTGCCCACCACGCTCTTTAACGGTCCGTCTCTCTCTCACTCTCTCTTTCTCCATTTATACACTACTTCCCGACCAAGAAACAGCGTTCTCTCTCCCTCTCAAAACAAAAACAAGAAAAAAAAAAAAACAATTTGAGAGTGTTGAGACTTTGGAGGAGTACCAAAACCCCATGATTTTTCTTCTACTACCTTCATCATATAGAAAAGAAAAGAAGAAGAAGAATGGTCGAGAAAACCAATAATACTAATGCTAACAAGAAGCACAAGACATCCTCGTTAACCCAAGATGACATCTCCAATCTTCTTCAAAGGTTTCAACTTTACCTCTTCTTCTTTTTTGTTTTCAAGATTTTCTGTCTTGGGTTTTTTTTTTTTTTTTTAATATTAGATTATTATTATTATTGGGGTTTGGGTTGGTCTCAGGTATAACGCTACGACTGTGCTAACGTTGCTTCAAGAAGTGGCACATTGTGCGGAATCGAAAATCGATTGGGACGCTTTGGTTAAGAATACTTCAACTGGGATTTCTGATGCCAGGGAGTATCACATGTTATGGCGCCATCTAGCTTATCACCACGCTTTGCTTGATTCTTTCCAATTTGCCCCTCACCCTCTGGTTAGTCTCTCACTCTTTTTTTTCCCTTTATAGAATTTCTTAACTAGAACTATTTTATTGTATGCAACTATATTTGAGTGCTGAAGTTAACAAATTTGGTGGGTGTAATTGTTTGTTGTCACTATTTATAAATGGGGTTTGTGGGAATACAGTCATGATTGCTTGTATTGAAGTTTATGTTTTGTTTTTTTTTTATAATTGTTTTGTGTTAATTTGGTTGAGTTTGATGCAAAATTATTGTTGGATACTAGTTGTATTGGCATGTGGTTGACAGAGAGTATGATTTTTGGTTATATATAATAGAATTGGAGTGAAGAATTCATGGGGTTCATCCCAATTAGTCTGTTGAGGATTCATAATGGATGCTAGATCTTTGGGCCTAAGGGCTTGTTGTTGTATTGGCATGTGCTAGGTCGTTAAATATGTAATTTGTTTTAGGTTTTGGGGAAATCTGTGAAGAGCATCATTATTTTTTGGGTATTAGGCATAGCTTTTGGATCTATAATTTAACTTCAGTATGATGTTTTGAGCTAAAATTCTGTGATGTGACGTTTTCTGTGGGTACTTCGAAAAAGTACAACAGCCCAAATCGGTGATTTGTCGGTGATTTGTCTTGGATTGCCAGCAAAAGATGGCCAACTTATAATCATATTTTGGTTAGACACTGAAGTTTCTGCTTGTTTTGGAAATACCATATGGAGTGTTCTAAATTTCTAATCATGAGACAAAGCATTGCAATGAAAATGTGTTTGTTTGGAGATTTTATGTGATGATAGTGATTCAATCCAATCACAGCAGTTTTTGCCACTAATTTTATATGCTATTCACTAACGTATTCTTTAGAACTTTTCTTTTAAGTATTAATTATGAATATATTATAGCTTTGCTAACTTGACTTTGAAATTTATTATCTTTTGCACACCCACGTACTCAAAGTGGTAATCAAGTCTAGTCCAATTATGGAATAATAGAATACATGTCCTGTGCATAGATGTGTAATTATCATAGAATTTGTCATAATTCAGATAAATATTAACACCCACCTCTTGCAGGAGAGACATATCCACAAATTATCTTGCAAGCTTGTGACTTTCTTAAAACAAAAAATTCAACATATGCTCATCATTATATTTAAGATACACATATTTTTCATGGCACAATGGTGTTAAAATTGGCTTGCAGGATGATGACAGTGATTTAGAATGTGAAGTGGAAACTTTTCCCTCTGTTAGTGGTGAAGCTACGACTGAGGCGGCAGCATGTGTGAAGGTATGTTAAATAAATTGCATAATAAATGAATTATTGGCTTTAGAATTCTTCATTTGCATTTTCTAGGTAAACTCTTCTAATGAGTGGGGTCAGCTAGATGAATTTCATTTTTCAATTTGCACTTATGTTGATGGCCAAATAGCCTTAGCAATTCTTTGTTTGGAATTATTCTTTCTTGAAACAAAAAAAATCTAGCATCCAATCTAGACATGTCTATGTTTCTTGAAGTAATTAGAAACCTTTTTGATGTAGTAAATATCACTGTTTGGAATTACAGTAGGAGAGTAATTTTTGAAATTTATTTAAGGTATACATACCAGCTCAAGTAGGTTCTGAATAACTGCCAGTGACTTGCTAATTTTGATATGCACATATTCTTTGGAGAGGTTTTAATATTTGCAAAAAAATTCAAGCTTAGACAGTACAAAAATTATGGCCAGAGACCGGGGTATGTGACATCAATTAAGGGCCAAGGAACAAGCCACAAATGTTCCCCCTAACCCAACCCACTCCCAAATCTGTACCATGCATAAAGGGTGAAATTTGTCTTCTGTAGATTGTTAATTATCTTATTGGCAATCTGCCTTAAGTGGGTGGGGCTACAGCTGAGCTTTTACTCAAAAAATATTTGATTATAGGTATTTATGACAATTTGATTGATTGCATTTTATTGAGCATGGTTATCTTAACTCTATAGTTCAGCTCCGATCCATCTGACTAAGTTCTGGAGTATGCCCAAGTAGGCAGAACATCATTTATCTGTTCAGTAATTTAGATAAAATACATTGGCTGGCTTATCATATTTCCCTTGTGATACGGGTTTGATGTTTCTGAATAATCGTAGCGCTTGAATTATTTTCTGACATTAAAGTTTCATTTGTTCTAATTCCCTCCTGCTTATTTTCTAAGGGTGGTTGCTTTGTACAGGTACTGATTGCTTCTGGTTTACCAAGTGACTCTAGCCTCCCAAACAGCTCAATAGTTGAGGCTCCAATAACTATAAATATACCTAATGGGCTGTCATCTAGAGCTCCTCTGGAAAATTCAGAAGCAACTTGTTCAATGCAGGGTACAAACATTAGTGTTCCTGTTTTTGTTCAGAAAATGTCACTTCCTGCAGCTACACCTACATCTGCTGAAGTTTTGGATGGAAATGGACCAGCCAGTGGCAACTTTCCTCCTCGAAGGAAAAGAAAACCATGGTCAGAGGCAGAGGATAAGGAACTGATTGCTGCCGTGCAGAAATGTGGTGAAGGAAATTGGGCAAATATTTTAAAGGGAGACTTCAAGGGCGATAGAACAGCTTCACAGCTATCTCAGGTTGTTTTCCTTAGCCCACCTAACCCTTTTTAACCATTTCTATGTATTTTTCATCAATGCCTTTTCTTTATCCCAGTGAGTACTGTGTTACATAGACATCAATGAACACTCCTCGTGCATTAGTAACCATTAGATTAGTAATTAATTGAATTTTTCTATGGTATACCTATTTCCAATTTGGTTGCTCTATGTGGTTTTGCTGAACCACTTTGGCCGAGGGGTGGATGATGGTTGTTTCATTTCTAAGGAAATCACTAAGATGTGCTGTCTGGTAGATAGGCTACTAAGCACTTTACTTCAGCTGGATGCATTTACAGTGGTTCCTGCCTGTCCGTAAATATCATTTGCTAATAAACTGCATAAGCTGGGACTCACCCGATTTGACAATTTAGGGCCATATGATATGTTAATACATATTTTTAACACTTTGAAAATTCTTTGTAAAATGAGTCACAAGTTGCAGTTTTAATCTTCACCATATGAATGTTTTATTTTTAATAATATTAGGCCCTGGTCCTCAATTTTAATTTTAGAAAATAACTTTTGTGTATGGATTGCTATCGAAGAGTAGGTGGATGGTCTGTATCATCCACCCACCACTTCTCATACTTTCCACAGAAAGGAAAAACAAATTAAATTGTATTGAATGATCCATGAGCTAGACTAGTGTCAATCGTGTTCCTTGAAGGAAAAAATAAAAGGGACTCCCCTCCACCTGCCCCCAAGTTTAGGGTGATCAGGATCTCAAATTCAAAATGAACTTCCTGTTGCTTTTATTTGGAAGACTTACAAAACTTGAAGCTCCCTGTTGTGTTTTAAACAATAGACCTCAGTACAAACTAATTCTCTAATGGGGCCCTAGGAATCTGCCACACAAATTGGTCTTTCATATTCAAAATTGTGGCTTTTTATGGAATCCTAGAATTTATCTCCTGCCTATATATTTTGATGATGACATCAAATTTCTTCAGTGACTGTCCTTTGACCTTTTTGTATTGTATTAATAAGCCACCAAAGTTCCATGTGATGGCTTGACAGCCGACAATACCCTAATACTTGTGTACATTTACGTTAACTTAATCTATACACAATTAAAAAGTACTTTTTTTTTTTTTGGTCACTGATTACGGCTAGCAACGACATTGCTAGGGAGGAATTGAGTACGTGCTATAAAAACTGGAATTTCTCTCTCATACTTATTGGTCTGTGAATTTTCTTATCTGTATATAGTTGTTGTTCTGTTCAAAATCAGGTCCGTAAAAAGATCATGGGAAAAGAGTTGCAGTGCATTGGATTTTAAGGATCCCTTTTTCTCATGTCATGTAATAGATAAATAATAATATTGTAGAGCAGTTTTGTTGTTCTCTGCATCAAATTAGATAAATAGACTTTCAACTTGTGTGTATGACTGGCAAATATAAATTAATTTATTCACACTTTTGGGTGGCTATAAATTATGAAATACAAAGTGTATATGTATATATAAAGGAAATGAGAAATATCAAGGATTTAATAACTGTGCTGTCTGGGACATTCTAGAATAAGATATAAAATGACTGGTTTTGTCTTTCATCATCATCTTTATTATTGTTGTTATCATTAGATTTGAAAATATCATGTGTAGATTTTAAAGGGTCTTGACTCTAGAAACTTTTTATTATTTCCAATAGTTAGGCTGTATCTTAACAATATATTTTTATTGTAGTCTTAAAACTAATATTTTTAGTATGTAGTTGGATAATGTAATAGCAGAACTTATTATTTGCAAATGTGACTCTCTTTTTCACATTCCTTATTTTGTCATTGATGAGTTTTGTCAATTGCACTGATTGAAATTTAGTTACTACACGACAAAAATCCGTTGTCATCTAGTCTGGTCAGGATGTCTGGGTTTCACCCAGTTTTCCCGGGTTCAAATCCCGGCAATGGATGTTTTGCATCTGCTATCAGTTTTGTTTGATTTTCATTAGTGGATACTGTGAATTGTCCATTTGGTGATCTTAAGAATAAGGTAAGTTGTGCATTTACCTCTTGGTGATAGTTTTGCAGTCATAGTTTTCCCTACCTTTTTTCTACTAATGATCAAGGTAATTATCTGAATATTGTGGTAGGGTGTAGGTCATACCAGTGAAACTCAACCTCTGTCAACCCCCTGATCTCTATCTCTCTCCCTCTCTCTTAGGGTTTTTATTTTTATTTTTTTCTTTTCTAGTGCTTGTTATGGATTTTTGCAACATATGCAGAGGTGGAACATTATAAGGAAGCGAAAGGGCAACCTGAATTTGGAATCCAACTCCGCTGGCTCACAACTTTCTGAGGCACGGCGAGCAGCTCATCATGCAATGTCCCTAGCCCTTGATATGCCAGTTAAAAACTCAACATCAACACGCCCTGGTAATTTTCTTCTCCATTGTATTTTGTTTTTAGTTTATTGAAATGCCTGGCCAGAATAAAATTATGAAATATTCTAGCACTGCATGATTTATTGATTTTTCCGTCTTTCATTCTTGTTGGATCCATTTGCGGTACTACTTGGTGAGCACATCACATCTTTCATGGGGGACAGTGTGTTTGAAAACCTCCATAAGCTGTTACTTAACACTAAGGCTGTGGTGGAAGGTCAATAGACAATAACAATTGATATAGTTTTCTCATCATAGCCTTTTTTGTCCAGTTAAGGCCAATGTTTTCAAGCTTCTCTGGTGATAGCTTCAACAATTAGCTGTGTTTGAATTTCCTTTTTTTTCCAATTGGATAAAGATCAAGTATTTTGGATTTAATAAATGTCCACAATGACTGATTAGATAAGATTTTGACAAGGTGACCGGATGATGATTCCTGAGAGGATCAGATAATTTATGCACAGTTCTTAAAGCTCTAATATTACTACTTTAGCTGAACTCACAGATTTACAAAGTTTATTTAATTTGATTATCTTAATTTACATGATTGACTGTCTTCTATGTTTTTCTTTCTGATTTTTTAAGGCAATTAGTTTTTGATACTTATTTGTCCCATATTTGGATGACTCTTCTTGAATTTGGAACAGCTGTCACAAATACAGCAAGTAAATCTGTGCTTCCTACTACAACAGCTGAAGCTGCTAAGGTTGGCAGCAGCTCTATACAAGCCCAAGGCTGCTCTCAACAAGGCCCGATCCCTACAAAGCCACCTCCCATAGGATCATTGGGCCCCACAGCAAAATCTCAAGTATCTTCAAAAAAGTCTTCAATGCAGCCTACTATTGGTTCAGATTCTGTGTTAAGAGCAACTGCAGTTGCAGCTGGTGCCCGCATTGTTTCTCCATCAGCTGCTGCATCATTTTTCAAGGCTACTCAGACAAAAAATATTGTCCATTTCAAACCCACAGGTGGTTCTTCAACCAAATCATCCATGCCTGCTGGTGTGTCAACTCACTCAGAGACCCAAACTAATGTACATTATGTTTCTACTGGCCCAAAAGCCACACAGTGTTCCTCCTCTACTGCTGTTGCTGTTGCACCTACCATTTCACATCCTAGTTCAGTGAAAGCTGCCTCACCAATAGTTCAGCATACTGCATCTGCTTTCCCCACATCATTAATTACATCATCTGAACCAACTAATTCTATTAGCTCTGGTCTGCCCTCTGAACTTTTGGTAAAGCAAGAAATAAAGAGGGCAGAAGAGATTGAAGTTTCTGAGTCACATAGTGCACCTAAAGAACAACTTGAAGGAGATGGAGTTTGTGTCTCAGCAAATGCACGTATTGAGCAAATTCAAGAAGATAAAGCAGCATCAGCAGACATGGAAGTGGAATTCGAAAAACAAATGACTGAGATTAAGAGTAATAGTAGTTCTTTGGACATGATGACAGCTGAAAGTAATCACAAAGCTGTCATTGAGAGACAGGCTGAAGCTAGACAAAATGCAAATGATAATGAAATGAGGGGTTCACCAGTTAGAAATGACAATCAATCTGCCCCTAGGGTGAAATCTGAGAATGAAGGCACAAATGAGAAACAGGCAGATTTGCCAAGCTTGGTAGCAGATGGATGCAATGAAAAGCTGGAGGTTTTAATCAAAGAAGAGTCTGGCAATGAGATTGAAGAGGAGAAAGTTAAGTAACTTGTGCAAATTGACAGAATTGTTTTGGGTCCTATTTTGCTTTTTTTTAGGAAATTTTGTTGGTGTAAATTTAAACGTTAAAATTATATTGTGGAAATTAAATTATGGGCGAGTATCTGTATGGTGCAAGTTTTTTTCCCCCATTATGTTCAGGGTGATGGTATTGCTGGGGATGCGTTTGAGCACAGTCAACAGGAATATCCTTTTAGACCTTTCTGCAAGAAGCTGATAATGAAACTAGTGTTTTCAAATAAGTAAATAGCTGGAATTTAGGCCCTAAAGAATTGCCATGAACCTGGAATTGCAGGAAGCAGGAGTTACAATTTACAAATTGCAATCTCCAATTAGAAATGCACCAATAATAAACATGACATTTTGTTACAAATGGAATTTATAAGAAGACTAATGTTGATTTATTTATATTTCTAAAAGGGTTTGCGATCGCACAGTTGATCGTCTGTTATTGTAGATTTGATACGGGCTTTAATTTTATATTTTGGGAATTATGTTGGTTGCTCTTCAAACGGTTGAGGTGTTTATATGTTGAACAAAAGTGTTTACACACGAGCAATGCAATTTGGAATGCTTTTAAAAAAAATATATGCCTGGTGTTGTGTATTTTGAAAGAAATAAATGCCTAGGTTATTTCAACAAATACAATACATAGGCACCATTACTAGATTAAACTCGTGATCTCACTCTTCCTCCTGATTCTCCTGATTCTGAGACCTCCTTAATCGTGGCCTACATCGTGTGCCTTACTCTATATTTCAGATATGTTTATATGTATAATTTTTTGTCTTAATTTTAAGCATTTCTCATATATACTTGCATGGTAAGGGAGCATCCTTCTTTCATTTAGGCTCTGTTTGTTTTTGTGGTAAACGATTTCAAGAAATCATTTTCCACATGACCCGCGTGTTTGGCAGCTACAGAAAATAAAATTTTCCGAAAAATCAGATGCATGTTGACCATAATTTATTCCTTTGACTCAGAAATGGTTAGACTTTCATTTTCACTTCAAACCATTTTCGGGTCACTCGCAAAAGAGAGAGCTAGAGAAATTGAAGAGAGCCAGAGAAAGCAGAGAACTCAGCCGAGAAAGAAGAGAGCTCACCTCACCTCAACCACCATTCCAGCCACTCACACTGAGAAAGAAGAGAGCTTAGCCTTCGCACCGTGCCTCTAATCCAGCCACTCACACCGAGAAAGAAGAGAGCCACAAACCCACGAACCCATCGCCTTCAACCCAGATCTAGCAAGCCGCACCGTGAACCCACGAACCGCGAGTCGCACCGCGCCGATCAAACCCAGTCGCCTCACCGTAACGATCTGACCGGATTTTATGATTTTTTTTCTTTGGTTTTGTTTCTTTTGTGGCTTTTGATTGCCGGAGTTTGCTATCGTGGGTTGAATTGGAGTTTCGGTGGTGTGTGGTGTTGGGATTTGGTTGTGATTTGTTCTGTGAATTGGGATTTGGCTATGATTTTGAAATTTTTTGTAATAAAAATTATTTGGATGCTCAGAAAATAGCTGAGAAAATGTGAAAAATGTGTAGGAAAATAGCATTTTCAAAATAGAACCAAACACATGAAAATATTTTCTACAATAATTTTCATAATGCAACCAAACACTTGAAAATATTTTCCTTCTCCGAAAATAGTATTTCCGGAAAATAGGCTATTTTCCGGAAATTATTTTACGAAAACCAAACACAGCCTTAGTAATCTAGAATGTAAACAAAAGAATAAAAACTCTAGTGCCTTTAACTGCACTTCAATGTGGTGCAAACATGTGCAAGGGATTCTCACCTTCAAGATTTCATGTTTACGATTCAAAAGAGTGACAGATAGATTAGCGGTTATAACAATTTTGACCTGTTATCAATCAACAGTTAAAAAGAGTATCCAAAATTATCCTCTTCCTAAACTTTTGGGGCATAGTAGAACCAAACTCAAGTCATGTGAACTGCGTAATCATGTTTTTCACATATGAATATACACTTTTGGAAAGCCATGGGAAGATAAAAATATTAGCATACAAAAAACAAGACATGCAGAGTTGTTCATTTCACTGAAACGAAAGTGGAGATCGTATTAAGGAAGAGGATCTTTACTCATAAACCACTTTACTGATAAACCATCTATTTATACAACAAACAGCTATAAGGAAGCATATTTTCTTTGGTTAGACGCCAAAATAACAAGAGCAACAATAACCTCTAATTTGTATCAACAAGTACTATCAGAATCAAGAAAGATTCCAACCAATAATTTCTGAAACACAAAAAATAAATAATATAAAGCAAAACAAGACCAGAAAGTCTAATCTACATATTCCAGCTGCTAGATTACTGTATTGTTTTTGCAATGCCGGATCCACGCATGAGAATATCATTGGCTTTGCACTTCTTCAACTTAACCCCCAACGAGAAAGAAACACAAGGGAATTAGAGCCTGACTTGTTTAGAGTTTATTTGACACTGAAATTCTAAGTGCCTCATCTGATTGCACTAGTATCTTTGCAATGTCAACCTTCAGTACTCTCACAAAATTGAGGCTTGCTTGTAGTTAATTTGGAAATCTTGTTGTTCTCCTGTTTTATGTTGAGAACCTCACCTTGAAACTTTGCAGCCTGATATTCAGTAAGCCGTCTTCCTGCTATGGAAACTGCATTTGAGATTCTTGATATCTCATCTTTAATGCTTTATATGGATAAGAATCTACTCAAAATTCCATCTTTCAGTAGTGCATTATGTTCCAACCACAATAATAGTTGTCTCTCTCTCAGTTGGCTATATATTGGTCAGAAATCTGATTTTAAACATCGGTGTTTAGCACCTCATTCTTCCTTCTTACCCTTTAGTTTTAGCAACTCTGCATGCAAATCCTGGATTGAAGTATGGTATTTTTGTATCTGTTGAACTGAAGTGCTAAACCTCATCCAGAACCTTCCAATGCTCAACACTCAGATATGAAGAGGATACCAAGTTATTTCTTGTTCAGAACCAAAGTTCTCACTACAGCACAACTGAACCTTCTCAGAGCTAGAAGACCCTGTCACAGAAAATATATAGAATGTAATGGGTAAAGCAGCAAGAGCATACGTTAAATGAGAGCGGAATCTACTCAATTAAGTCATAATGGTTTGCAGAGGATATAAGGCTACTATTCAGAACCATTGGAGTTTGTTTTTCTTCCTTTTAAGTTCAAAATCATTTGCTTAACCAATGCATTAGACAACAAAATAAACAGTATAAGTTCCTTTCAACACTATCTGGTATAAACTGGATGGAAAGAAGCAATGCAGGGAGGCACAAATGATTGAATATGCGAAGAAACAAAACAACCTGAGCCAACCAAATGCAATATAATGATACCATTCAAATATATCCCAAATAAAAAAAAAAGGTAGAAAAACAAAACAAATATTTGTGACCTACTATAGATTTATATGTCATTTTAATAAATCTTGCACCTCAGAAGAAATCCTTCATAAGAAAGCTTTTGGCTATGTATAAGAAAACAATATACCAAATGAGGTGGAGGTTGAATGGTAATGGAAGGTTTGATGTTC
Source organism: Quercus suber (assembly GCF_002906115.3). Taxonomy (NCBI): domain Eukaryota; kingdom Viridiplantae; phylum Streptophyta; class Magnoliopsida; order Fagales; family Fagaceae; genus Quercus; species Quercus suber. The sequence continues at coordinate 219,329 of NW_027069762.1, read as the reverse complement.
GCTCTTATCTTGAGGCCTTGAGAGGATTGAGTGATATATACTTCCCTTCAAAGTGTTTGATGTTTCAAGCAACAAAAAGGGTTGCTTTCTTTGTGTGGACAATAGCTTGCAGAAAAATTCTAACATGTGACAATCTCATGAATAGAGGAATTACTCTAGTAGATTGGTGCAGCATGTGTAGATGCAGTGATGAGACTGTGGATCACTTGCTATTACATTGTGATATTGCATATGTTTTGTGGACATGTTTTCTCCATGTTTGGAGTCCTATGGATCTACCTAAAGGGAAATTTTTTTATGAAACAATCTCATGAAACCCACACATGATGTGAGAGGGTGGTCTCATGAGATACCACCTCCTAATCAAAAGTGTCAGTGATCTTTTGTTTGGTTGAAGAAATTGGTTTGGCATGCTTCTTTAGTTTGGAATCTAGCCCCCATATGCTTGTTGTGGACATTGTTGAGAGAGGAGAACCACTACAATTTTGAAGATGGGGGGAAAACTCGGTGGTTCGACTGTATACATATTTCATTAGATCATTGTTTGAATGATCACATGCTTTGGGTCCTTGTGATACTCATTCCTTTGTAGAATTCACTGATTCCCTCACATTTCAATTGTAATTCACATTTGTCAATTTCTTTAAGCTAACTTTTTGTATACACCCTATGTACATGAGGTAGATCCTTAATTCCAATCAATTTTATTACTAATTACAAAAAAAAAAATGTACAGAGCATGCTGCCCCAAAAAAAAAGTGCTTTAAAGGAAAAGGTTGCATAAAGACTTACTTAATAGAGCATTTTTGGAGATCTATTTTGGCATCAGCAAACCTGTCTTGAGATGGAGAATATCATGCAGCACATAACTTAAGTTCTGGGTGAGACTTACTCAGTTTTGATAAAAGCTTATCACATGAAATGCTTGCTTCTTTTGATGCTTCTAACGAAAAATTCGGCAGAATCTCCATGACATCAAGATCTTCTGACATATCACAAAGGCATGTCAAGATGGTAGAAATGATTTCTGAGTCAAGAACAAGACCTTTATCTGCCATTTGATGAAGTAAGTCAATGATTTCTTTGGTTTTTCCCTTTGAGGCAAAGCCCTTTAGTAAAGAATCATATACGAAGGTGTCTGGTGTAAAACCGCTAGCTATCATTTTCTCAAAAACACTTTTAGCCTCATCCAATTGACCAAGTTTTGACAATCTACTTATCAATGTGGAAAAAGTCATATAATCAGGAGCTAAACCCATTTGAAGCATGTCCATTAGCAATTCCTTGGCAGATTGAAAATCTCCTGCTTTGAGAGCTCCATCAATTATTGTAGTAAATGATACAACATCTGGTCCATGAGTTGCATTTCTCAGTTCTTGAAACAGCCCCCTAGCTTGCCCCAAACTACCTTCCTTGCACAGGGATGCCATCAATGTATTGTAATCAATCACCATAGGACTAAGCCCACAAGCTTTCATTTTACTAAAAAGCCCTTTAGCGAAACTAAGCATATGCATTTTGCAGAACCCATTAATCATAATACTATAGGTAGTCGAGTTTGGAGCAAATCCCAAGTTCAGTACATGTTTCCAGAGTTCCAAGGCGTCGTCAATTATTCCTGCCTTCAGATACCCCCCAATCAAGAAATTATAAGTTACCATGCTACCTGAGATTCCCCTTTCAACCATCATATGATAGACCTCCACAGCCCCATCAAGGAAGCCTTCCTTATAGAATCCTTGGATTAATGAGTTAAATATCGTAACATCTGGTTCAACAAAGTTCTCATCCTTCAACATCAACTTCAAAAGTTTCATTGCCTCATCAACCTGCCCATCAGTGCAAAGACCTACCAGCAATGTATTGTAAGTAACCACATCTGGCTTCTTCCCCTTTTTAGTCATCATTTCCAGTATCTTAAAAGCATCTCCAACCCCGCCCTCCTTGCTTAGTCCATTAATTATAACATTATATGTTACAGTATTAGGCTCTACACCCTTCTTAAGCATCAAATCCAACAAATCCATGGCTTGTTTAGCTCTCCCATCTTTGCAAAGCCCATCAATTAGCCCTGTATAAGTAACAACATCTGGGCGAATTCCATGTTCTGTCATGTCATTCAGCATTGCAGTGGCTTCTTTCCATCGCCCCATCTTACAAAGGCAATGCATCAAACATGTATAGGTAATTACATTGGGAAAAATTCCCTTTGCCAACATCTCATCAAAAAGCTCTTTCCCTCTATCAAAGCTCCCTTCATTACAAAGGCCACTTATAATTGCACTATACAAAACAACATCTGCATCCAAACCTTTCTTCTTCATCTCCTCCAACAATCCCACCGCCTCATCAGCTCTACCATCCTTACAAAGACCATCCACCAATGTTGTGTATGTCACCAAATTCGGGTGACAACCCACCACCTCCATCTCAACAAACAAATGTACCGCCTCTTTCAATTTCTTCGCCTTGCAAAGTCCATTTATAACGACATTGTAACTAAAAATATCCAGCGATACACAATTCCTCCCCACTTCACGAAACAAAACCACCGCCTTCCCAACCTTATTATTTTGACACAACCCCTTTAATATAAGATTCACACCAAACACATTAACCCTATAACCACGCTTCACCATCAACCCCAATACCCCAATCGCAAATTCAGGCTTACGGATACTCAAAAAACATTCAATTAAACCACTCAAAGATATAAAACTCGGCGAAACACCAACTTGGGTCATCTTACTATAAACCAAAAAGGCCAAGTCAAAATTTTTCGACTTTGTAAGGGCATCAATAAGGAAATTGCAGGTTGACCCAGAAGGCAGTAGGCTAGAATCAACAGCACGGTGAAATAGTGAAACGGCCTCAGAGAATTGAGAATTGGGTTTTTCACAGAGGGACCTTAATTGGGTTTCTATGTCAGTGTGCGAAGAAGTAAGAGCCGGCATTGAAGAAAAGAGCTTGAACTTGAAGTAAACATTGAGAGCGTAAATATCAGTGGGGATACGTGTATAAGACTTGGTGTGAGGGTTTAACAGTATTTTTGTGATCACTTTGAGTGTACAATGAAATTTCATAGTAGTAGTATTAACTAGGATGAACAAAAATAAAAAATGTGTGTTGGAGTTGTGAGGAAAAGAAGAAAAATTCTTTTACCTCTTGAGTTGTTTGAGGTAGAAGATGAAGCTGTAGCAGTGGCAATGGCAGTTGCAAGGCTCCAGAGCTTTAGAGAATATCCTTCAAAAACTTGGGGATTCCTCAACCCATGTTACACAAAAAGTCTTGTATTAATTTTCGTGTGATGGGTGAAGATGAAACAGTGTTCCGGCTATGACATTATCTACGCCTTGGGGTGCAACTAATGTTGTTAACTCGAAATCCAAAAGAGTGATTTTTTGGTGTTTGGTTAGCATTTGGCACGCCAATTAGGGCTGTAGGCTTACTATGAACTTTGTTTTTGTTTCTGTTTTCTTTTTTTTTTAATTGCAAATTACGTTTGGGTTAACTGGATTTTACCTCTCAAAATTTCAAAAACTTAATTTTATAATCTCAAATTTGGTTTTATTAGCAATTTACGCTACAGTTAATTTTTGTTATTAAGTAACACATTATCATGCTAATGTGTTCTATTTTTGCCAAATAATATCCCGCTATATTTTCACCATGTAAATTAAACCAAGTAAAGTGATTGGTCATCCAGTTCATTGGTAGAAGAGAATTCCTTGTAATATTTTTAATTCAGTAAACAGAAAAGAAAAAAACAAAAACAAAAACCTATAAATTTTACACCAATGAGATAACATTATCTTTTTTATTTTTTATTTTTCTCTTGGTATATCTACAACTGGTCCTCCAAATGCACGTGATCCTACAGAGACCTTTGGATCCAAGCTCCAGTGCTCAAGATAATTTTGGTCACGACTCACGAGAGATGATGTGGAGCAATATTGGGTACTTGAAAGGGTTTTGACTGGACTTGATCAAGCTTTGATAGTGATGCATCGCAGAGGAGTTGCAGAGCAGACAAATTGATTCACAGTAAAAGTTGTAGAGCAGAGGAGCTGGGTCCGTGAGTTTCACCAAGTTGAAGAACTGGATTTGTGGGTGTGTTTTGGATTTTAGAGTTAGGTCTTCACGGTGTCAATTAAGCTAGATGTCAGTATTTTAACTTTAGGCTGAAACCACATGGTTTTGATTTGTGCCAACTCTTCTATTGGTCATAACTGAAACGACAGTTTTGATGTTTATTTGGCAAAAATAGAACACATCAGCATGAAGACGATGTGTCACTTAATTAAAATTAACTGTGCGGTGAATTGTTAATAAAACTAAATTTTATAATGTAAAATCAAGTCTTTGAAACTTTAGGGTATAAAATCCAATCAACTCTAAACGTTATTGGTGTAATTTATTATTTACTCTTTTTTTCCTACCTTTTTCAATTAATTACGATTTTTTTTTAACATTTTATAGATACAACTTGTACCTTTTACTCAAATAATATAAACTCTTCCAATCACACATAATAACCAATTAAGTATATTAAATATATATAATAAAAAAAATAGCAAACTTGATTACAAAAATTGAAGAAATACATCCAATAAAAAAAGAAGAAGAAGGAGGACATGATTTTTTTTTAATTGATAAATACAATGGGGGAATGATTTGAACCCTAATATCTATAATGAGATCATTAAGATGTGTTACTTGAATTGCAAGGTTTTTGGCAAGAAATACCATTTTAAAGGCTCTCAACTTCTCTTCCAAGTTGACCATCAACCTATCATCTCCTTTTTGAATTTTTGCATTTTATGTGTTTTGGTTTTGCTTGGATCATACATGTCCTTATGGTTGTTTATCTTTGAGGGTGGGGGTATCTCTCAACAATGTTGGTCCATAATTTTAAGGATTTGTGGAAGTCTATCAAAGTAGTTTTGTTTTATGCCCCTGAGGCTATAAAAATATATGAACAATTTGAGTTCAACTTTGGGGTGGGGGAGGATGGAGGAACAAAAGCAAAAACTAAAAACTTGTTTATATATTTTTGTTTAACAAACCAATCAAGTTCAAATCAAATTTTATACTCGACTTTTAAACAAGTCAAATTCAAACGTAATGTTGTTTTAGTGAATAAACTTGTGAGTATGAATCTTTATATATATATATATATATATATAGAGAGAGAGAGAGAGAGAGAAAGAGTGTGAGAGAGAGAGAGACTTATATGTTCACAATTTCCTAATTTTACAAACCACAAATACCATCACTAAAAATATCATGAAGAAATCATGGATTCTAAGGTGAGAGTAGCTAGAACCCTTACCAAGTTTCTTTGACCCGTGGGTTTGAGAAAAGGGACTTGAGAACTGCTAGCTCTTTCTAGTTTCTTCTTAAGAGATGAATGGCCAAGCCTCCATAATACACTGAAGATGAAGTACTTATATACCCGCTGCAAAAGCCCCAACATAATATTTCTATGTAAATTACTTACGACGTCTTATACACATTGATAATCCTTGCTCAAGTTATTAAATCAAATCCGAACTCCCACGGGCATCACTCTTGAAAAATGAAAGTATGAAACCTCTATCATGTTTTATGATATGGATATACCACACAAGGGGCTTCAACCCAATATATTTTAATTTAAGTTTTGAGATTTTCTTAAAGCCTTTTAATTTAATATTAACATTTTTTTTTATTGTTCTTCAATGACATTTGTTAAAAGAGTGCGCCTAAAACACATAAAATAAAATAAGATAAAACAATCTTGTTTAGTGGGTTTCATTTAGCTCAAGTAGTAAAATTTCTTGCCGTTGAACACAATCATATCAAAGTTGAATTGATTAGATATGTTTGATTAGTTACTTAAGAGGAAGAAAAATTTATAGTAGGGAAAGAAAACAATAGGGTTAATCACACTTCCCTCCCCCCCAAAAGGAGCTTGGGCAATGAGAATCACTTCATATAAATGAGACTATATGAGCTCCAAATTTTCTCTTTTAGTAATTGGCCATGTAAGAAGAACATATAAGACTTGTGAGGAATTTAGCAATTCCAATTCAATTAGTAGGATGAGATTTTAATAGTATAATAAGTTGTTGGTGCATGGGGTCAATATGGCTTTAAATGCGTGGAATTACAACGACATTTAGCAATGTCAAAGTAGCAGTACCTTGACATATTAATGGAATAGTTTTTATATACAAGCTCGCCAATAATTTAATGAGTTTACAAGGAAGGTGGAAATAAATTCTTTTTTATCCACGTTGGATTTGCAACAATACTATTTGGAGTAGGCATTAAATGAAAATACCAAGTACAAAATATTCTTTTTACTGAAAAAAAAAAATTATATTGTACTTCCTAACAGGATTAGGAAAGACCCAAATTGTTGGTGGCCAAGCCAACTTTGCATCACTTGCAAATCCTGGCAATGGTTCTACCCTTCCACCCTCCATGTTATACACGCCCATGTCATGACCACCTTGAATGCCCTCTCGTTGTCCATCTATATAGTCATCAGTAAAATATATACAATTGGCATTACATCCAGCAATGTCTTGAGCTGAGAGAGACAGGGAGTAATTCATTCCCAAAAAGAATATTATCTCCCATGTTCTTTACCTTCTTCCATTTCAAGTCTCTTTGATTTAGTATGCGTTTGGATTTAACGTTTTCACGTCTGCGTTTTGAGTTTTCACGTTTTCTTCTATTTTCTTTTTTTCTTTTTCTTTTTTATCAGAAGTTGGTTTCATGTGGGACACAAACCTGCTAGTGGGTTTCGTACACTGTGCATGAGACCCACTAGCACTTTGAACGTCCACACATTAGTCTAGAATGGCACTATCAGTGGGTCTTGTGCACTGTTCACAGGATCCACAAACCTCACTTTTTAGCAACTTTTTTATTAAAAATGAGTCCTACAGCACTATTTACACATTTAAACATTTAAAAATTATTTTGCTACAATGTTTTCAATTTTCAGTTTTCAGTAAAATAAGCTATATTTAAACGGACCCTTAGTATATAGACCTCAAAGCCAACTGTTTATAGAAAGAAGGCAACAGACCATGAGTAATTGTTCCCCATTAGCGAATCTTATCAACCATAAGAAATTCACCAGATATCATTCTCACCAAAAGGAAACCTTGAGGTAAATTCCTTGTAAGGGATGGTACAAGCTGTGTCATCTTCGGCAGGGTCATTGGTCACCAACCCGTGTTCCTCCATCATTATATAAAACATAGAACGTGCCCTCATGGGAAATTATATCTAGTTCACGATGTCGACCTTCCCTTTGAATAAGATTCCATTTCTTGTCCCCATTTTTATAGAAAGCTAGTTCTGCAAACTCACCGAAGATGGCCATGGCCATGTCCTCATTTGAAGTAGGGCTCGATGACAACAACCTTATCTATGAAACTATCTCAAATTTATTTTATACTTGCAGTCTTGAATTTCTTTAATTTTGTAGGAATAGGTTGATGTGATCTTACCAAGGTTTTTAGACCCGGATCATTCATTGAACCGTAAAAGGGAGAGGTTCAAGGTTTTGAGGTTGAACTAAGGTCGAACCGTGATGACGTCATAATTAATTTAATAATTAATTAAAGCCTAAATATAAATATTAAATTTATAAAACTAGCAAAATTGACTAATATATTTATATATGTGAGGGAAATTTAATGATTTTCAAGCATATATTTAATAATTAAATAAGAAAGTTAATAAAATAAAATAATAACCATGAAAACATTAAAATTTATGATTAATTTTTGAAGTAAAGTTGAATATCTTTGAAGGATTTTAATTATAATTTTTTTTA